>NW_027070416.1:92557-156405 GCF_002906115.3 Quercus suber
ATCATTTTTCAGGATTTCAAACCAGAATTTGTGAAAATATTTATTTCCATGGGGAAAAATGTATCTGTAGAATTCTGGTTCAAAATGAAGACATAGGTAATACTCATTGAGTAAGTACCACATGTAAAGGTAATGTGCAACATTCCAATTAGTTACCCAAAAGGCAAAAGGGGTTTTCCATGGTTGGTCCGCATCAGGAAAAACAGCTAGAAAGTGGCACTGGTGTTTTTTAAGATATTCATGAAGGGTTCTAATGATTCTTTTGGATCTGGCTTGAAGGGTCAAAGTTTTTATCTGGTCCTTTATTTCTGGAGGAAGGGTGTCTATCATGGTAAGGATATCATTAGGTTCTGCACTAGGAGGATTTGAGGATGTGGATGGATCAGTAATAGGATATACACACAAGGGTGGAGGAATAATGGTGGTGTTAAGGGCAGGAGGCTTTCTAGAAAGGTAATCAGTGATGAGATTATCTTTACCTTTGATGTGTTTTACTTGAAAAGACCATTGTGAAAACCAATTTGACCATCTGAGTAACTGAGGATAGGGGAGCATTTTCCTTTTGAACTGAAGCATTTTGGGGAAAGAGGACATGTCCATTTCTACTAGAAAATTATGCCCAATAAGATGGAACTGGAATTTTTCAATCCCATGTTTAACTGCTAGAATCTCTTTGAAAGTGGAGTGGTAATGAAGTTCTGAAGCTATCTCTGCAAATGTGGGACAATGACACCCTTAAGATGGTCACCGATATGGTGCCGGTCACCGGTGTGGTGCCGCTACTACGTCTCCGATGCCAAAGTCAGTATATAGAAGTTTTTGGAAAGTAATAAGAAAGTATTGAATATCAGAGCATCTATGAATTCTTTTGGGTGAGTCTATGTACTTGGTTTGTCTCTGATTAAAGCATATATATACAGCTTCATGGTTCCTAGTCCTTGGGGGCCTTAATTGTGGCTTTAGTGCCCTTTTTGTAACGCCTCAGGGCTCATGAATATGGGTTTTGATGAGGCTTCAATGGTCTGCCAACTGTTTGGTAACTATCCAAGGTGATGAATGCTCTTATTAATGGCTCTCCTGTGTTCGTCCGTGTCGTGCCGAGTTGGATGAATATATTTGATGAGATCGTCCAAGGAAGTTGAGTTCATCAACCCATCAATGAGTATGTTCCACCTGTAATAACAAGTGTCATATTACCAGTCTACTCTTTCTCACGAGCGAAGTCGTTTATCTATTGAATTTGATGGCAATAGCACTACTAATAAGAACCTACATGCATAACACTTGCTTCTCTCAGAAAAATCACATCCCCGTTCCCAACCTTTATTCTTCTTCAACCATACTCTCTCTCTCTCTCTCTCTCTCTCTCTCTCTCTCTCTCTCTCTCTCTCAAAGATGAATTTACAATTAGTTCATATTATTCTCACCCCACCTGTGTTGTAGAATATTGCAAATAGATTAGTATATATATATATATATCTTTCATTTAATGCAAAAATTTCATCTTAATTTTTTGTGCATATTGTGAGTCAGAACATAATATCAAGGCCAACTCCATTAAATAAGAGATTTGAAATTTAATTAGAAAGATTCAGAAGTAAAGGATTCATGGAAGTCATAGGCAGAAACTTAATACATGCACAACTTTTGGGAGGGAAAATATAAATATTTAGAGAAAAAGAGATAGAATTTTGGTTGTTTCTAATGAAACACTTGATACGTACTAAGAACAAAAGATAACGAATGGATAAAGTTTGGATTAAAAGATAACAAAGGAATAAAGTTTGGATTTGATAGAGGAAATCCTGACCTCTGTGAACCTTTTGAATTTTATTGAGGAAATCTTGACCTTTGATTAAACTTATCTCATATTTCGTTGACAATAACTTCAGCTATTTAAATACAACAAAGTAACGTAAAGGTCACCATCGCACACTTTTGGTGCATTGGTCACTTCACAAATATAAGTGCTTATGGGGTGTAGGAAGGTAGGGCCGATGTTCAAGTCTCCAAGAAGAAGTTTCACATACATATACAGTTCCTAAAACTAGGACATCACTAAGGCACTAGCAATACAATCCAAATACAACTCAAAATCAAAAATCAATTGGTGTCTTAGTTTGATGATAAAGAGCTATTATCAAGAGTGGATGCTATAGGTTGAAGCTATCTCCAAAAAAAAAAAAAAAATACAACTCAAATACTATTAACTTCCTACTCACACTAATCTCACCACTGAGGCACTAACAATACAATCCAAATACAACTCATATACTAACAACTTCCTGCTCACACTAATCTCTATCTTAACTAATACCTATCAATATAGGTAACAAAACTCTCCCTATATTAACTAATATCTATCAACAAATTAACACTATCTTTTCACTCGAGAATTCTAGCTTTTTGTTCTTATTTTTTTAAAAAAATTTAGCAATATGTTCATGTTTTGAAACTATTTAAGTCCATGTCCCTATTTTCAAACTCGATTTTAATAAAATCGAGTTATGCCAAATGAAACTTAAAAAAAAAAAAAAAAAAAAAAATTGTGGAACTCGAGTTCCATGAACTCGAGCAGTATTGCAAATTTTTTTGCAATTCTAAGCATTTGATAGTCCCAGTGTTGAGTTGCTTTTGGGTTTTAATGCTAAATCTGTCCTACATATGACATTTGGCAGTCCAGATGTAAATGCTCTAACATGGCGAGTTGGGGACTCGTTATCAACTTGTTTAATGAGTTGGAAAGGGTTTATTTGGAACATTCGAAAAAGGATATGGGGCATGATCGTGTGTGGGCAGTAGGACCTGTACTCCCATCTGGGCCTAATCAGAGAGGTGGGTCCAGTTCAGGCAAAGTAGAAGAAATTTTAACGTGGCTTGACACGTGTGAAGATTGCAAGGTTGTGTACATGTGCTTTGGGAGTCAAGCTATATTGAACAATAATCAGATGGAGAAGCTTGCAATTGGGTTAGAGAAAAGTGGGGTCCAGTTTGTTTGGGTGGTAAAGGAGCCCACAGAAGTACACGTGGATGGTGATAACAACACCGTTCCACAAGGATTTGAGGATCGTGTGGCTGGGAGAGGCCTTGTGATTAGAGGGTGGGCTCCATAGGTTTTGATACTGAGTCACGCCATGGGCGCGTTTTTGACTCACTGTGGATGGAACTCGGTCCTTGAGGGGATAATAACTGGGGTGCCACTACTGACATGCCATTGGGCGCTGACCAATTTGTGAATGATAGTTTATTGGTGGACGAGTTAAAGGTGGCAATAAGGGTCGGTGAAGGTAGAAAATTTGTGCCTGACTTGGACGAGTTTGTCACGAGTTTTAGTTGATTTGGTGAGTCAGGAGCGAGTCGAGTGTAAATGAGCAGCTGAGTTGCATGGGGTCGCACTTGAGGCCATTGAAGAAGGTGGGAGTTCGGTTATTGAACTTGACTTGATGGTGAGCAAGTTGGTTGCACTTACATTACCCGTGAAGAATAGTACCTTCAGTGGAGGCTTTAGCAATTTTTTTTGATTCCTCAACAAGCATAAATTACACAATTTAATAAAAAGAAAATCTTATATATTGACAATAACAATAAAAAAACACGTAAATACATAAAGTTTACAATTGCCTTCTACAAGTTTTTATATTTTGAAATCGTTACATGATAAGATGATATCTTTTCTCGTAGCCCAGGATTTGAAAGAAGATTTTTTAAGTTAAAGTCAATATGAATTCGCTTAGAAGATGAAGACGAATCTTGCACAAGAGATGAATCTTGGATACGTGGTTTTATTATCAAATATTTGTCTATAATTCTAGCAAAAGAATTAACAATAAACTATAAGTTCATTTGAAATATTAATAAAATTATTAATTATTGTTGTTTAGTTGTTTTATTAATTTGTTTGTCTTTTATAAACTATAATTTGTTATATTGTTGTTTCATTAATTATAAAATTATTAATTGTTATTTAGCCTAACATAATTTAATTTGTTTGTCTTTTATAATATATTGGTTAATTAAATTATTATTTATTATTTATTAGTTGCTTCATTATTTTTCTTTACTAACTATTAGCACACACCTCACTGTGCACTAGCACACACCCCATGTACATTATCCACTGGCAACCCACTGCTTGCCTAGTGCCTAAGTCCTAACATAATTTAATTTTGTCTTTTTATTGGTAAGTTAGGCTAACTGCCTCTCATGCCTTTACTTCCCACTTAGCCCCATGCCCCCATCCACCCCTCACTTAACAAACAAGCCCTATGGCCCCAATCACAAGAGCCAATCAAATGATAAATTCAAAGTCACAAATCACAATAGACAATACACTAAAAGACAAACTTAGTAACTCACCAACACCAACATCAATGGATAAAGTCAAAACAGGGGCAAATATTAATAAAGTTACAATAAAGCTAAGCAATTACAGTTCAATAAAGCTAGGCAATTTCACCCAAAAAAAGAAAAAAAAAAAAAAAAAGAGAATCAACCAATCAGATAAAGTCTTTAGTCTTAAAGAGAGAGAGAGACAGAGTGAAGTAAGAGAGAAAACCCATTAGAGAAAAAGAGAGAGTCAGAGAGAAGAAAAGTGTAAAGATGAAATACCTTGAGGTTGAGGGAGTAGGGAGGCTTAAGGCTGAGGGACGGTGCCGTTAGGCAGCACGTCGAGGTGACTGGTGAGGAAGGAATCTCTAATCTGATCAGACCGACCTCTGATCTTCAATCCAACTAGCGAGGTGATGACCGATCTCCGATTCGATTGGCGATGATCGATGAGCTCTATTGCTCGAGTTTGAGGCGAAGGCGCCGTCCGTTGGTTGTTGATGACTGATGAGGTTTTTTTTTTCTTTACGTTAGGTTTCTCTATTTCTGATTTCAGTTTTTGCTTTAGTTGATGAATCGGCGGACGCGTATATTGGGTTTTTTTTTTTTTTTTAGATTGGGTTTGCTTTCCTATCTATTGTTTAGGATTGATGTTGGGATTTGGGCAGTGGGCTTGCTCTATTACAAATATATATATATATATATAATTTTTTTTTTATATTTTTTATATGAGGGTGTTTCTGATTTTGCTTGAAGGCATTCCTATTTTTTTTTTTTCAAGGGTAAACAAATAAAAAAAATTAAATTATTATGTATAAATTTTTTTTTCCAGGTGAGGGTGTTCTTGGGAACACCCTAGACTCAACGTTGTGCCGCCACTAAGTACCTTATAGTAATTAATTGATTATTTTTCAAAAAAAAAGAAGAAGTACTGAAATGAAGAGATTATTCCACAAGTGGAATATTTCTAAAACGTATTTTAATGTAGAAATAACATAATTTTTAATAAGAATTTGTATGTTGGAATTTAACTTTTATTTTTTAAAAATTATTTTTTCTAGGAATAACTTAACAAGCATGTCCTTTTAAATTAAAATTAAATTAAATTAAATTAACAAGATGTAGACATTCCATTTTGCAACTCCCATTTGACCTAATTCGCATTGTCTCATATATCATTACCATATCATTTCACAAGTGCAAAATTGTAATTTTGGTTGTTTGATCTCCAAATACATTTTGTGAAATAAATTTTCAGATTATACCAATTAAAAAGACAGATCATGGGTCTCAAATGCATGAAGGAGTAGTCATTTCCTACAAGGTAATTCTTTTAGTGATTTTTTTTTTAAATTTTTTTATTGCTTATAAGATTTTGATTGTTCTATATGATTTTTAGTTGCTTCTTTCTCTTTTATTTTTCTAGAAAATTTTGACACTAAAAAAAAAAGCCTCATCACATGCGTGAAAGCGCATGTGGTGAGGCTAGTCTCGAATTAATTAAACTATTATTTTATTTTCCTAGTTCATAACATATAATTTTTTAGTGGCCTCTATTACACACACTTTAGTGTACACATAGTACAAACAAGTCTAGTAAATTACAAAAATGTTAGGACCACAATTTTTGACACAACTTTGCACAACTTATTATAACTAGCCACGTGAGTATTGAGGCAAAAGTTGCATCAAAAGTTCTAGTCTTATTATTACTATGTAAATTGTGACTTGTGTGTACTTTGTGTACACTAGAGTGTGTGTACCGTAATTATCCTAATTTTTCATGCAAAGCTTGAAATCCCACTTGATAGTTGACTTAATGAGCCTTAAAGAAAATTGCGCTTCCAAGTTCTTGATCAGGGTAATTACATTAAACTCACCTATGGTTAAACTCATTTAATATTGACTTTTTTATATACTCGCCATTGCTAGTGATGTCGTGGAAGACTGAAGAAAGCACAGACGATACTCTCTTTGATGGAACATAAACTAAATTGACAGTTTCTAGTAGTAAACCTTGAATCCACGAGGGGTCCTTGAATCCACAAGGAGAAATGGTTCTAGAATCTACTAGAGAAACAATAGACAAAAGTCTTTTTTTTTTTATTCATCTAAAAACTCTTTAAAAACGTTTACAGATTTAGGGGCCAATTTAAGGGCTCCGTAAAACTTGAAAAATAAGAAAATATATTCTAAAATAAATATTAATTAATAACTAACCATAACAAAAACCAAATTTGACTTAAAAAGCATTTAAAGCATCTAAAAACAAGGAAATGAATGTCATAAACCTAAAATAACGAATTTTACATAAAAATACCAAAATTAAATAATAGATTATGTCCTACATCAGTTAAAATGTGAGTGTATATAATTTTGTAATGTTCAATAGGAGATCAATAAAAGAGTTTTGCATGTTTGGTTACTAGTTACTTTTGCTAAATTGTCATTATATTTGAACTATAAGTAATTTAAAAGCACATTGAATTCTCTTAATTTTTTTTGGGTAGTTTTTAAATGTATTTCTATTTACAACGGCAGATTTGAACATTGAAGTTAAAACCTAGCCCCCATCCCCTCTAGTCTCTAAGTCACCTCTTTGAGTTCTAAAGTCTCATTTTTAAACATCAACATAGTCACCGGATAATAAAAAATATGCTAGGAGTAATACTAATAAAAGTATAACTTTATCGTCCTCCTCAAGGTTTACCCTAAATTTTATAATTTGGTATTTAACCTAATAAACATGTTGAGATACTCCAATAGATTTGAGCCTTCCTTATTTGCAAGTAATAAAATTGCTTCTTCATGCACAACTCCTTGTAGTCTTCATCCATTTCTTTGTAGTCTTCATCACTCATCTTTTCAAGCTTCTCTGCCTTCCTAGATAAGGCCTTCTAAACTCCTTGTTGGATTAAGAAAGGACAAAGTTTAGCTACAAAATTAGTTGTACGCTTGTAGCTTAAGGTTACAACTTTACTTAATATCATTAACATTACTACATATTTCCAAAATCTAACTACTGGATTGCATGCTCTTTACACTTTTAATACACATGTCAAGTTTTGTGTCAATCAGATATTATTTACTATATGATTTATAAGATTATATTTTATATATAATTTTAAACGATAAAAACTTGCAATTTAAACAATTTATTGATGACATAGTTATTGATCTTTAATTTTCTAGAAATTTTGCAATTGTGGAGGATATAAGAAGAGAATGTAATCCAATGGTGGATTTGTCAAAATTTACCTCCAATAAAAAGATATTGAGTAAGGTTGTAGCCTTAAGTTACAACTAATTTTATAGCTAAACTTTGTTTATTAAGAAATCCTTCATCTGCATTTACCAAAAAGAAAAAATTTCCTTAGCACAAAACTTCTTTTCATCTTTATCATAACTAAGAAATTTGAATCCTAACCTTCATTTGATACCACTTATTATGCAAATAGCACTCACAATTTATGTATACAGAGAATATATACAGAGAATATAAGAATTTATGTATTTCAACAAAATGTCTATGTCCAAAAGCAACGACAAGTAGAAAACTTCATTATAAAATAAGAAATTTATAATAGCAATACAAGGATTCTCTCATGAAAGACACAAGATACATATCCATATAAGAACTTAATAAGTGTCAATGGGCCTTGTAATTTTATCATTAAAGCAAGGTTGTAACTTGAACCCAACCTAAAAACAAGTTAAGATTTAGATCTAGACATAAACATGTTATATGGTGGAATACTTTTATTTGGATTGATGCGATTTCATTTGTTTTCACTCTAATGTTGTCCAAAAATAATTTACAAAGGGGCTTAGTACTAGTAGTACTTGGTATCTCCGAAAGGCCCAAATTTGGGTTGGGCTTGAGGACCAGATATCTTTTATTAGGCACAGGCATATGGGCTTATCCCTACTTTGTTTTCTTTGTTTTTGAGAATTGAGTGTACTAAAATAGGCTTCTTTTGTTTTTGTTTTTGATTTGCAGCAGCACATGAAAGAAGGTGCAAGAAGTGATAGGCCACAAACTGAATGACCCATTCTAATTATACCAATTAATTAATTAGCCAAGTTATTAATTAATCAATTAATCATGCAAACGCGAGGAAGCACAAACAAATCACCAATAAACTAAATATACAGCGAAAATTAAATGACACGATAATTTGTTTACGAATGGGGAAAACCCTTATGGCAAAAACCCCACCGGGTGATTTTCAGGTCACCACTCCTGAAACTCCACTATTATCAAATCAAGCGGTTACAAGTAAAGGAATCCCAAGTACCTTACCAACCTACAGTTGAACCCTTACTCCAATACCCAATTGGACTTGATTTGTAGTGACAGTTCCCCCTTTTAATGCACGGCTCCCAAGTACGTGACTAACCAATGCATGGATCCCAGTACGCGACTTCAAACATCAACTTAGAAGGAGAGGTTGGCTGCAAAGTTCTTCAGTTTATCCTACACGATGAAGATCAAGAAGATGCTTGGTCACAAAACCCTTTGGTGCAAATACACAGCAACTTCTTCAGAGAAGATGAACTAGGTCAAGAACTTAGTCTTTGATCACAAATTGCTTGAACAGAGTTTGCTCAATGCTTGTGCAACTTGTGTACATCTTGACGGCTCTTAAAACAATCCTTTTATATGTTTAGGGTTTGGAGAAAAGAAGGCCTAAAAGCATATTCACAGATCTTAAGAAATCAGATTAGAAAATTTGATTTTATAATTCTCGACAGATAGCAGGTGTTAAGGAGCTATCGAGCAGATGTCGAGATTTAATGATTTTGCACTTCAGCTTGTTTTTCTTAGACCGACTTGATGACTTCAACACTTGATCTTGAAACCTTGTTTCTTGAAGTATTAAAAACACCTAGAACTACCCAATTACAAGTGGAATGCGTTTTGTCAAAGGATTAGTCAATTTACATAAATAAGTGACATATGTTCTTAACAAGTAAAAACACATATGTCCTAACAATCTCCCCCTTTGGCAATCCGTGACAAAACCACAACAAATAAATGAACATATGAGATAAGTCATAAATCACTCAACTCATACTCACTTGTTGAATACAATAAAATCTATCCTAACACAAACTCTTGAAAAACTTTGCAAGAAGAGAGTTTATGGCAAGTAGACTTTGACAACTAGTATTTCTGAAACGCTTTAAATAAAACTCATCAAGGTATCTTGTGTGAAACAAAAATAATAGATTGCATACAAGAATAAAGAACATGTGTATAAAGATAGAGAAGAAACAACACATGAAGAGAGAGGTGAAAGAAACATACATCCACATATAGAGAAAATAAGTACAATGTATGTAAAACTGGTCACAAGACCTCATATACAAGATCAATGTATCTATAAAGAATAGAAAAGAAAAGATACAGCAAAACCTCACTACATCCCTCAAATATCAACACTCCCCCTATCAAAAATGTCCTATACTAACTCTCCCCCTAAGATGACTACTCTCATAACCCAAAACTACTCCCCCTTTTTGTCACGAGTGACAAAAGGTAGAGTGTCATTTAGACATCTCCATCATCATCATCCGAAGCGTCATCATTATCACCATCATCATCATCATCCTCAGAGTCAGAAGCTGCTGGAGGAGGTGGTAAAGGAGTAGCCTCAGGAGCAAAACCACCCATGGTCGCCTGCCCGTTATGCAATACGACCAACATGAACATTCACCTGATACAACTCAGAGGAGAGTGTATCAAGGCGAGCATCCATGCACTGCAGCTGCGTCATGATGTCTCCAAGAGATACATTGCCCGTAGAGGAAGAAGGAGCAGATGTAGATAGAGCAGATCTAGATGGAGCTAAACGGGAGGGAGGAGTGGAATTCGTTTGTCTCGACCTAAACTGAGCCTCACTACATTTTACAGTAGCGGCATCTATGGCACAGATGTGTGTGAAGTGGTCAGACACAGGAAAAAAGATAGAAAAATGGAGTAAGATCCTCGTGATAGTAGAAGGAAAGATGAGCTTATCATGGGACGCCGAATCTAATTGAACATCTATGATAGAAATGATGAAATGAGAAGGAAAATCTATAGTAAGATGCTCAAGAAAAGATAACAAAAATCGAGCATGAAGCTCTGTGATGGAGTTGTAGTGAGAGAGTGGATGGAGTACAAAAGTCATCATCATGTTTAGGAATCTAGGACCTTTAGCAAAAGGTCTACATGATGTATACTGATGCTCACACCAATTAGCTAGGCGCTGACAAAAGGCAGAAATTAACTCATCTTTGGACACAATCCTCAAACGCTCACAAGAAGGATAGTCAGGAAACTCTATCCTAGGAACCCTAAGCACATCCACAACTAGCTACGGTGTGATAGGAATGCGTGTACCTTGAACGCGAGTGAAAAAGAGAGGTACTGAACGATCAATCCCGTGCATGTTGGAGTAAAACTCCTGAATAAGCACGAGAGGACAAGTGACCGAGACGGCACACAATGACTCTCATCTCTACTATGAATGACAGAGGGAAGGTTAGTGTCGGTGAAGTCCGCCAAAATGACTTGCCGTTCCGAATGAACACCTCGTCTAGAAAAGTTCTCCGAAAATGCCTTGTGGGCATCTCCATCACGGAACCGAAGATTTAAAGGAGCAGAGTCAGAAGATGAAGAAACTCCAAAATGCAGAGGGTTCCGAGCAGGAGTGGATTTACGCTTAGGTGTCATAGACACTACTAACGTAAATAGAATGAGAAAGAGATAGAAAATGAGACAATTAGAAAAGTCCCAAAACAGTTCACATATATCAAATATATTGAACAAAGAGTACGTATGCATGGGGAATGCATGATCATGTGACATGCAAATTAAAAAAAAAAACATCATGGGCTCAGCCCAATCCAATCCTACTAGTACACAAACATAGAACACACATCTAAATGCATGTAAATACCATTCTAATGCAAATGAAATGCAATGTATGACATTTTGAACACATGTAAGTGAAAACCCAACCCAAAATTTCAAGAAAAACTCATTTGAAAAACCCCAAAAATTTTCAAAAACCCCAAAACCTAAGCTTCAAAACATGAAATGAATGAAAAAGGAGGGAAAAAGAGATATTACCAAGTGATTTGAAGCAAGGAAGGGCCGAAAATCATGTGGGTTGGAGGTTTTGAGTGAGAAAAACAAGTTTGGGAGAGGAACAGTCGCGGACAAATCGAGAGAGATCGAGAGAAATGAGAACTGAATCGCGACATAGCCTTTTATAGAAACCTCAGTAATTCTCGACAGTTGAGGTGTCGAGACAGGTGTCGAGGTAGGTATCGAGAAAATGAACTTCGACAGATACAGGTGTCGAGAAGGTATTAAGGAATAAACACCAAAACCCAGAACAGAAGCTCGATCGATCGACAAGGTATTGAGAAGGTATCAAGGAGACAGGAACTTTCTCGATCGATCTACCAGGTGTCGAAGAGGTGTCGAGATTGCGATAAGAAAAAGGCTTGAGAAGCTTGACAGATAACAAGGTATCGAGGAGGTGTCGAGCTGACTTTAAAAAGCAGTTTTTCGAGAAGTGAAAAACACAAACATGAATGCAATCCAACATACACTTCAATAATGATCCAATCAACATATAAAGCTCTCAAAATCATCTCTCAACAAGGAATTAAGCACATGGATCCTCAAAAACACACACACACACACTAAACAAATCTAACCAATTTTATTTTTCAAAAAACAAGTCAAGACAGTTTAATGAGCATACATTAGCACATGTAAACACTTGTGATGGCCAAATCACATTGTACCTGCACATGTATCAAAAGTAGCAAAGAATATTGCGTGTTGTGTGTGAAAAAACATCGCAAGATTGCATATGTGTATACATGTTATGACGATCTGAGATATGAGAAAATAACTTTAACTCACACACAATCATAACTGTTTGATGGGGACTATTACCTTCGAGGTACATCCTATAACTCCCACGTCTCCTAGAATACACGCTTGCAACCATATCTAAAGCATTTTTAATATTTTTGCTTTTTATTTTCTTTGCATATTTTCTTTTATTTTAGCATACCATACATGAGCATATAAAAAAGAGAAAAGAAATACCCAAGATGTTAAGCATTTGACATCGCATTTTTCCTATACCGAAGCATACAAGTGTCATATTATGATTGGCGGGTAACAGTGCTGAGATGGTAATTTATGTCTTTCTCTTAGGATTTTCTAGTCCTACCCGTCAAAAAGAGTGATATGAGTGTTAAGTTTTAAGAGATAACTTAATCTTACTCATCACAAATAAGAGCCACAAATCTCACTTGCTTAGTTGTGCATAAAGATGCTCATCTAAGCTACAAGAGATATAAAGTTTGGAAAACTTTGTTTCAATGGTCATCCAAGGTACACAAGTACCAAAGTACACAAAACACACACTGTTTTTGTATTTTTCAATTTTTTTATATTAAAAAAAAAAACAAAATAAACAAAACTGAAAATAAACACACAAAAACATGTTAAACAAAACAAAGCATAAAACTAGACTAACTCAAAAAAATGTAAAACACACAAGTAATGCAACAAACAAAAACAAGAATATAGAAGAAAGTGATAAAATCACTTAGTCTTTTTTTTTTTCAACACCTTGGAAGAACTTTTCCTTTGATTGAACCCTTGAACCAGCTATGAGGAGGAAGAATTGAAACTGTTCTAGTTCGAAAGGAACATGAGGGCTTTCAGAAGATCTACAAGAGGAGCAAGAGAGGATTGAAGCTAATTTTGTCTTTCAGATGCTATCATGCCATTGTTCTGTTGAGTGGCTAGCCACTTGTAGCAATTTGGTCGAGTATGACCAGCAGCTCCACAATAATGACAGAGATGCTACTTCTTTTGTTTAGACTTTTGAGAGTTAGCCTTTTTAGCCCTAGGATTTTTAGCATCTTTTTTATCTTGCTTAGGGGGTACTCCAAAGATAGATTTACCCTTGTCTAAGTTCTCACTAACTAATTTAGTTTTAACATTAGTGTTCTCAATTTCAGTATTATTAGTAGGAGAAACAAAAACTGTAGCACTAGTAGAAGCAATATGAGAGGAAGAAAGATCATACCCTAAACCTGTTCGACCCGAAGCAGATTTCTGAATGTTGAGCATCTCATCAAGTTTTGTACTTGAAGTTCTCTCCAATTGAGCTCTGACTTGAAATAGCTCTGCTTCAAGCTTCTTGGTCTTCTCAGCCAAGAAATTGTTCTCAAACCTCAGTGCACCAATAGTTTGATTTACCTCATCAAATTTTGTGGACAACTCTTTACGATTAAGTTCCGCATTACTGAGCTTCTTGGTGGCCAGCCTATACAATTTCTCATACTTCTCAAAGAGCTTGTAAAGCTTCTCATAGGCTGAATGGATATCATCTTGATCATCTATCTTCTCAAATTTTGATTCCACCAGTTCTTCTTCTTCGTCCACTTCTTCAACAATCCCTTCAGTAGGATTGACTATGGCATTGAAGGCATTTAAGATTCTGTCGTCCTCATTGTCGGAATCATCTTCAGGCTCAGTGTCACTCAAGGTTGCAGCAAGTGCCTTACTCTTCCCAATACTCTTGAGATATGAAGGACATTCATGCTTCATGTGACCAAAACCATGACATCCAAAACATTTTGGTCCTGCCGAAACAGTGTACTGACTGCCATCTTTAGTGTCCTTTTTCTCTTTGTCTTGGCTCTTAAACTGAGAAGAACTGGACTGCCTGCGGTCCTTATCGAAGCTCCTTCCATTTGCATTCTTCATAAACTTCTTGAACTGCTTGGTGATGTAGGACTTCATCTTGGAATTTTCATCATCGGAAGACTCATTTGTATCATTGCTCTTTGCCTTCAAGACCATGCTCTTGCCTTTACTTAACTTGCCAATCCTAGATAACCCTATCTCATAGGTTTGCAAATTTCCAACCAGCTCAGTCAAAGGAATCTTGTCAAAATCTTTTGATTCCTCTATAGCCATAATCTTGGCATGGAATCTCTCGGGTAGAGATCTGAGCACTTTCCTCATAATCTTGGGTTCAGGGATGGTTTCCCCAAGATTGAAGGCTGAGTTTACTATGTCCTTGAGCTTGGTATAGAACTCATCAAATGACTCATCCTCATCCATTTTAATCTCTTCAAAGCTTGTAGTGAGCCTCTGAAACTTTGAATCTTTGACAGCCTTTGTTCCTTCATAGGTTGTCTAGAGGATGGTCCATGCCTCCTTAGTAGTTTCAGTTGAGGATATCTTTTTGAACTCTTCATTGGTGACTGCACTAAACAACGCATTCAATGCCCTGCTGTTGAAGTTTATCTGGCTTCATCCCAATCGGCCGGCGCTTCCTTTGGCTTGGTCTAGCCAATCTCTACAGCTTGCCACACATTTTCATCTAAGGACTGCAAAAAAGCTCTCATGCATACTTTTCAGTATGCGTAGTTAGTCCCATTAAATAAAGAAGGTATAATTAACGACTGTCCTCTATCCATGACAAACAGGGGTCAATAGATCAAACACAGTAAAGATTAAACCTTAATCAGAGTGTGCCTGCTTTGATACCACCTGATAGGCTACAAACTGAATGACCCCTTGTGATTATACCAATTAATTAATTAGCCAAATTATTAATTAATTAATTAATCATGCAAATGCGTGGAAGCACAAACAAATCACCAATAAACTAAATATGTAGCGGAAATTAAATGACACGGTGATTTGTTTACAAATGGGGAAAACCCTTACGACAAAAACCCCACTGGGTGATTTTCAGGTCACCACTCCCGAAACTCCACTATTATCAAATCAAGCGGTTACAAGTAAAGGAATCCCAAGTACCTTACCAACCTACAGTTGAACCCTTACCCCGATACCCAATTGGACTTGATCTGTAGTGACAGTTCCCCCTTTTGATGTACGGCTCCCAAGTACGTGACTAACCAATGCGTGGATCCCAATATGCGACTTCAAACACCAACTTAGAATGAGAGGTTGGTTGCAAAGTTCTTCAGCGATGAAGATCAGGAAGATGTTTGGTCACAAAACCCTTTGGTGCAAATACACAGCAACTTCTTCATAAAAGATGACCTAGGTCAAGAACTTAGTCTTTGATCACAAATTGCTTGAAAAGAGTTTACTCAATGCTTGTGCAACTTGTGTACACCTTGACGGCTCTTAAAACAATCCTTTTATATGTTTAGGGTTTGGAGAAAAGAATGCCCAAAAGCATATTCACAGATCCCAAGAAATCAGATAGAAAATCTGATTTTATAATTCTTGACAGATAACAAGTGTTGAGGAGCTATCGAGTAGGTGTTAAGATTTAATGATTTTGCACTTCAACTTGTTTTTCTTGGACCGACTTGATGACTTCAACACTTGATCTTGAAACCTTGTTTCTTGAAGTATTAAAAACACCTAGAACTACTCAATTACAAGTAGAGTGCGTTTTGTCAAAAGATTAGCCAATTTACATAAATAAGTGATATATGTTCTTAACAAGTGAAAACACATATGTCCTAACAAAAAGTTATGTTAGGTATAAGAGCATCCACAATGGTGGTGCTAAAAAGTTATTTTTAGCATCACTATATGCAAAAAGGGTGCTACATTGGTGGTAGTATAGGTAAAATTTTTACCTACATTGCGACAGTGCACAGTTATATATGGTTGTGCATTGTAACTCAAAGCTAAAACAATATATATATATATATATGTATATATATTTTTATGTTGTGTTCACACTCTATTCAGAATATTTTAATTTTTTTTTTCTTTTCTTTTATTATTTCTCCTCCTTTCCCATATCTGTTGTTGCTCCTCTCTCCTTACTATCCATAGCCATTTGCTCTTCATTGCTTCCATCAAACCTTGCCAACCTTGCCAATCTTGCCTGCCCAGCTGCCATTCTCACATGCCCAACCACCGTTCTTGCTGCCCACCCTTTCTGCCAACCCATCTTGCCTTTAATATTTGGGGAAAATTTTGAGAGTTTTTGAGAGTTTTGATTGGATTTTGGGTTGTGAATGGAGAGTTGGATTTTTTTTTTGTTTGCTAATTTGAGGTTTTTATGTGTTGAATTCAATTGGTTTTTGAGAAATATGATGGATTTTGAGTTTTGAAAATTGATCTTTTCTATAATTTGTTTAACTATGTGGTTAGGTTGTGAATGTTTGCTAATAGACTCACCTGTCTTTATTGTTACATGCGTAAATTGAAAGAAATTAAATAAAAAGATGCAAATTGCAAACTTGGAAGTTGCAGTGAGGAAATAAACAAAAGGAAAATGAGCTGAAGAAGAAGAAAAAGACGGGAAGAAAAAATTGCCTTTAATATTGAAAAAAAAAAAAAAAAACTAATTGCCTTAAATTTATAACTAATTTCCTTTATATTGAAAAAATAATAATAATAAAGACATGACCATCTCCACAACCATTCAATTAAAAATTTCAATTACCGTCCTAGAAGGACGCCCAAATGACAGTGACAGTGGTGGTGGCAGTGGCAATTGTGGTGGTGGTGGCAGTGGCAGTGACGGTTGTGGTGGTAGTGATTGTGATGTTGTTTATTGTAGTGGATATATTATTTGAGATTAAATTCAATAAGGACGGGTTGTAAACCCTTTGGATTACAGCAGGCAATAAGGACATGTCACATTAGACTTTTACTTAAACTCATTGTAAAATCAATACATCTTAATACACCTAATAACATCTCAACAAACAAAAAAACAAAACCTATTTCACGTTTCCCTAAAATCTTAATCCGTCTTCATTGTGAAAACAGAGATGTAATGAACCCTATTTATTTAACTTCATTTATTTGTTATTATCATTGGAAGGACACGATTTGCTCATAAAGCCCAAAAAGCCCAAAACAATAAATTTGTTAGAGAGTGGGCTTGAAGATGAACTTTCAATGAGATAAGTAGATAGTAGTCACAACAAGTTAGTTATGGTTGGGAAGAATATAACAAACAGTTTAAGCAAGAAAAGCTCTCCTCGGTCAAGTCCAAGGATGATTTGTTCTTATATATTTCTCTTAGACTTAACCAAAATTACAGTTCTTGGGTGTATAGTGATTTTTCTACTTATTATTTGATGATCCCTTTGTAATGGGGTTTTTCTCCTCTATATTCTCCTTTCTTCTTTCATCTCAGCTCTCCACGTGTAGATCAAATTGCTGCTATTGATACTTCACATTAGCACATTCCTGAAGTCTTTGGGGATAGCTGTAAGGCTGAAGATTACTGTTCAGGTATCACCTTCACATTAATGTGACCAAGGAATTAGATGCAGAGCATTTAATGTGGTGGTATCAGTTTTCTTTTCAGATATTTCCCAACTCTCTTTTGTTTTATCCTTATCTAATGTTTATCCTTACCAGCACAATTTCTTTTTGCCTTGTCCTTGATGAAGGGTCAGACCTTTGACCTCTACTCTGTCTAGCCGAGGAGACATTTCTCCTCGAACAACGTTTCTAGTTTCTTATGACCAAACTTCTTTCACGGTCCATTAACCAATACGCCTTTGTTAGAATTTACATGTCCTCAGGCTATCTAACATCCTCGAACACGGCCCATGGCCCAACACCTATATTTGGGCCCTTCTTCCCTACAATAGCCCCTCAAAATTTCACTCTTTTGCTCTTTGAAAAAAAGGGGGATTATGATTTTTGGCGATTGTTCTTCCCACTTTTATGTCATTTCTTTCTGTGTAGGTGTCTTTTCAACCACAAAGGGGCACGCTCCTGACGCTTCAGCATTTACTTTATATGGTGCTTTGTCCCCCACATTCTACAGTGTGATGGAGATTTTACGGTGGAGGATCTTATAGGGATTTGGGTGGGAACTCTCCCGCTTACTTTTCCCATTCCTATATATACTACTCACAGATTTTGGCTGTTCCACTTTTTGCATCTTCAACTCTGAAGAACCAGTCCGAGAAGCCCTTCAACATTTTCGTAAGTTACCTTTAGTATTCCTTCATAAATTTAGGACCTCTTCTTCCTTGGCCTTTTTAATTTTCACCTTGTCACTTTAGCACCTTCACTTATTTTTCAAATGGGTAGATTCGTTAGCTTAGTAGACACCCCAGAGGGTATAGAGAGTTTTAAAGCCCGTTACCATATTCCACTTGGGTTTCCATCAGGTATTGCTGCCAAGGGGAGTGGCATGCCATGAGGCAAGAAGGGGAGGTAGTAATCCTTATGATTGCCTTTATAGAAGGAAGGATGAGAATCCCTATGGGTTGAGTGTCTAGGGACTACCTCATTGCCCACAGGCTTTCTTCTACCCAGTGTGCCCCTAATGTGTATAGGATTTTAGGTAGCATAGATGCTCTTAATGAAAAGATAGGTGTGAACCTCACCCATCACGACGTTAACCAGATTTACAGTCGTCAACACCTTAAAGGCCAGGGGTATTATTTGAAAATTAGGGTCCTTGTAGTCAGGATGATATCGTGTCTCCTTAATACTAACAAGGATATGGACAAAGACTTCTTAATTGTCTTAGGGGAGTGGCATGATGGACTTTATTGCCCAACACGAGATGAGACACCAAGTGGGGTGTTTAGGTTTAGGTTTAGGCTTACTGCTCTAACATTTTTTGTTCTAATTTGTAAATTGGTTCTCATTTATCTACCTATGTTTTATTCTAACAATGTTTTACTTTTGATGAACTTTTAGATAAGTATTCCATAATCCTAAACTTCAGCCTTGTTAATGAGCCTAATCTGACGAGAATACTCAAATTCGAGATCTTCATGCACACCAACGGACAATTGCAAGCTGCTCACATAATTCTCGGCTATAACTTCATCTCATGGAGTTTCCAAGCCCCTAAATACATGATAAAGGTGAAGGATCCTTGGCTACAGCAAATCAATATTGTCGTACTTGGTTTCCTTGTTAGCACCCCTCCATAAGGCACACAACCAGTGGAGCTACCTTTTCAGCGCACTGCTAAGGAAGAAGCAACCTCTTCCCTTCTAGTTCCCAAAGTAACAGCTAAGGTAGTGGAGGTTTCAGACTCCGAGAAAGATTTTTAGGTTTTTAACTGACCTCAATCTCTAGAACCAACAGACACGGACTTCAGCCACTTCCCCTTTGCACAAGTGAGCAACGTCCAAGAAGCCCCCAGTATACCCGATGCAATGGTGCTACAACGTAAGGCTAAGACAAGCCTTCTTAAGCTTCTTGAGTCTCATGCAAGAGGCACTATGCCCGAGGTGGCCATCCAAACCAAGCCTCCTACTCCTCTTGCCGCCCAAACTTCCCAGCTTGATCCTGTAGTTAAAAAGAGGAAACGGGACCGAAAAGGAAAAGACGTAGCCAAGGAGGGAGAGGTCATCCCCTCCAAAGAACCCGAGCCCTAGAAAGGGACCAAAATAGCAAGGGTAGCTTAAACGAGGTCCTCAAGTGAAGAGGCCATTCTAGAGAGAGGGCTTGATCGTTGTCCTAGGGTCTAAACTTGGAACCCTCCCTTGATACTGAACGAATCTCCACTTCCCCTGGATTCCTCTATGAGGGACTTCCAAAAGGGGAAGGCGGGGTATGTGGCCAATGCCTTGGAGCAGCCACTACTGCTACTTGATGACATGGCCGACTTGAGGACCATGAAGAAACACGAAGTGTTTCTAACTTTGAAGGGGGATCTTGCGTTGGTAAGTTTTTCCTTTTCTCTCCTTTTTTATTTTTTATTTTATTTTTTTTATTTTTTTTATTTTTTTTACAAAGGCAATTCAAGCTGCGGATATGGTCGAGGAACTGGTGAACAATTCCCACAGGAAAATGAAAGAAGAGGAGGGATGGTTCATAGCTGCCGTGGAGGCCTTTACCTTAGCTGAGCAGAGGGTAAAAGACCTAAATACCAAGCTGACCAAGGCCATCAGAGAGAAGAAGAGTATTGAGGTTGCTTTGGAAGGGGCTGAGAAACAAGCAGAGGGCCAACGCCAACAGTTGCGCCAGACCAAGGACCAGCTTGCTGTAGCTAAGGAGAAAATAGGGGCTTTAAAGAAAAAGCTGGAAGAGGCAGAGGAGGCTGCAGACAAAGCTGAGCAAGATGGGTACGAGGTAGGGATAGTAGAGACAGAGGAACACTTGAGGGCCCAGGTCACTGGGGTATGTAGAGGCTACTATCTCCAAGTGTGGAATGAAGCATTAAACCAAGCTAGGGTGGATGCTTCTTCCCCACTTAGGAGGGCAGAAAATGCTTTCTATCCCCCAGCCTTTCTCATATCATGCCCTTTAAGATCTCAGACTGAGGTTGCTTCTACGACCCCTGAATCTAATCAAGCTGCCTCTGTTGATGCTGCTCCTTCCTCTACTGCTCCCCCCAAGGAAGTCGAGCAAGCTGGTGCTGTGGAGAAAGAGAAAGGGCCAGCCAAAGGGACAGCCCCTGAGTCTACAAAGCTCCCTCTTGCACCCAAAGATTCCTTCAAAGAGAAAGGAGCCTCTTAGAGCCAGGAGCTAGTATCGGTCAACCTCCCCTTCACTGCCAAGAAGGATCCAAAGGGCAAGGGCATAGTACACATAGCTATGCCTGTGACAACTGCCAAAACAGCTACAAAGACCAATCCTCCCTCGAAGACCAAGTAGAAACTTAGCTAAATTTTGTGATTGTAACTTTTTTTTTTTTTTTTTTTTTAATGTATTCGTTGTTTGTGCTGCTATTAAGTATGTACTTTCTTTGCCTTCTCAAGGACCTATTTAATGAAAAGCACTAAATTCTTTTATATTTCATTGCGTTTGGATAAAACAAAGCATTATTCATTCCCTGATCAGCGTTTTACTAGTATAAGCCTAACTTATAGCCTCATTTGATTAAGATATATCTTCATTCTCAACTTTGACAATCATTTATGCAAATTGCAATCTGACTATTAAATTTCATGTGATTGGTAGCATAATAGACTAACCTTTCCAAGCCCATAACACTTAACAACCTATAACTTAACTTAAAAATGTACTTTGTGTACCTGAGATAAGTAGCTTAAAGGATTATGTGTACTTCAAGGTTCCCTTCTCAACTTCAAATAATAGTGAAGCACCTATCTATCCAAGGCATACGATTTGAGGAGACTATCATATCCAAGACTTCACTTAACATTCCACTTAGTAATAGATTCAGGTAGTTGTAGGTGTTAATTTACCCAAGGTTTGTGGTCCGAAGAACCAGACATTACCAAGGTTCTATTTAACATTTACATAAATAAGAAGAAGTATTAATTTACTCAAGATATTTGGTCCGAGGAGCCAGACATAACCAAGATTCTATTTAATACTTAGATAAATAAGGAGAAGTATTAATTTACCCAAGGTATGTAGTCCAAAGAGCTAGGCATGACCAAAGTTCTATTTAATACTTAGATAAATAAGGAGAAGTATTAATTTACCCAAGGTATGTGGTCCGAGGAGCCAGACATAACTAAAGTTCTGTTTAATATTTAGATAAATAAGGAGAAGTATTAATTTACCTAAGGTACGTGGTTCGAGAAGCCAAATATGACCAAGGTTCTATTTAATACTTAGATAAATAAGGAGAAGTATTAATTTACCCAATATATGTGGTCCGAGGAGTCAAGCATGACCAAGGTTCTGTTTAATACTTAGAGAAATGGACCACAAAACACATAATATTATAAACAAAAATGTGGCAAAGTTGCCTTTCATTAATAGTAATACCTTCATAGGTTATTTACATTCCAATGACATGGTACAACATTTTCATCTAAATTTTCTAGAAAGTAAGCACCTATACCAGCTACCGAGGTAATACGATATGGCTCCTTCCAATTAGGCCCCAGCTTTCCCCATGCTGGGTTCTTTATAGTACCCACAAATTTTCTCAATACTAAGTCACCGAGTGTTAACGGCCTTGCCTTTATACTAGTGTCATACCCCTGTTTGAGCTTCTGTTGGTAATATGCTAGCTGAACCATGACAGTTTCTCTATGTTCCTCAACCAAATCTGGACTTTTTTCCAATAGCCTATCATTGTTGTTTAGAGTGAACAAGCTCGTCCTCAGTGTTGGAAATCCAGTCTCTAGAGGAATCACAGCCTCGGACCCATAAGTCATTGAAAATGGTGCTTCTCCTGTTGATTGTAGAGGAGTAGTCCAATATGTCCAGAGAACGTGTGGTAGTTTTTTCACCCATTTACCTTTTGCCTCATCCAATCTCTTCTTAAGTCCATTTACTATAACTTTATTAACAGTCTCGGCTTGCCCATTCCTTTGTGAATAGGCTGGAGTTGAATATCTGTTCCTAATGCCCAATTCACAGCAGTATTTCCTAAAAGCTTTACTATCATATTGAAGCCCATTATCTGAGATGAGGGTGTGAGGAATTCCAAATTGAGTGATAATGTTTCTCTATACAAACTTCTTTGCATCCAAGTCCCTAATGTTGGCTAGTGGCTTGGCCTCTACCCACTTTATGAAGTAATCAGTGCCAACCAGAAGCCACCTTCGGTTTCCTGCAGCGAAATGATCCTACAATGTCCAAGTCCCACTAAGCAAACAGCCACGAACTAGATAGAGGATTAAGGACACCTCCTAGTTGATGAATGTTTGGAGCAAATTTCTAGCATTAATCACACTTCTTCACATACTCTTGTGCATCTTTTTGCATACTTGGCCACCAATACCCTTGGGTGAGAGCCCTATGGGATAGTGACCTGCCCCCTGTATAACTCCTATAGATTCCCTTATGCAATTCCTTCAGAAGTGGTTCTACTATTTCAGGGTGAACACAAAGCAAGTATGGACCAGAAAAAGAACGTTTGTACAAATTTTGCTCCTCGAATAACCAAAAATGAGGAGCCTTCCTCCATACCTTATTTTTATTTTCTCTAGGATTTGGTGTATAAGCTCCCTGAACATAATACTAACTACCTAGGCAGTAGTAGCTCCAGTGTGTCCAACAAAATCTCTTCGGGGCCTATTGTTATTGTACCTATCTAATATGAAATCCCTTTGGTTTTGGGGACTTACTTTAGCCTTCCCCTTTCCTTATTGTCGATCCTCCTTGACCCGTTTATATTCATCAATTTAATCCATGAGCTGACGTACGCTCTTGGTAGGCTTCCTCATCAAAGACTTCCTTAAATCATGTTCGGCAGGCAAGCCGACCTTAAACATCCTTATTGCTACATCATCAAAATTTCATTCTATTTCATTAAATATCTCCCAATACCTATCTGAATACGTCTTAAAAGTCTCTCCCTCTCGCATGGCCATGGAGAGAAAGGAATCCAAGAGACGAGGAACCCTACTACAAGTAACAAATCGGGTCCCAAAGGCCCTAGCAAGCCCCTGAAAAGAGCTAATTGATCTTTCCTCCAATCCGTCAAACCATCTCATCGCCACTGGCCCCAAGCTAGATGGGAATACCTTACATATTAAGGTTTCATTCTTTGAGTGGACAGCCATTCTCTGGTTGAAATGGCTAACATGCTTCATCGGGTCCGTCCTACCATTATACATGGTAAATGTTGGTTGAGTAAATCGCCAAGGAAGTTTTCCCACTTCAACCCTTCGTGTGAATGGTGATTTGGAGAATTGGCACAAGGCCCTACCTATAGCATCATTTCCCAAGCCCTTGTGAGATGGGCTTCTGCTCCTCCGCTTATGATGGTGGTCTTCATCACAAAAGAAAGACTCAGTAGGAAGAGTCCTTTCCTTAGGCTTGTAGCTACCACCATCATCATCAGAATGAGATTCCGACCTTGAAAGAGTTCCCCTCCTTTGCTTATGCGTAACTTCCTATGTAAATGATCTATCTCCAGTTACATGTTTCTAGTGTTTTCTCCATGGGACATGTAATGCAAAAAATTAATAGTTGAGCTCCTCATCGTAGCGGGTGGATGATGCTGTGAATGGGGTTGTCTCTGTAGATGAGAATCCTACAAAATGAATTGAAGGGAAGAGTAACACGCTGGTGTGGCATCAGCCAAACCACCTCTGATGCTTAAGTCAGTAAGAGAGAATGATTCTAGAGAAAAAATGAGTTAAGAGTGATTTCGTAGAGTATTTTTGTGTACCTTTAACTTCTATTGTCTTCTTTTTTATAGTTATGTGCCACATTAATGGGCAATGATGTGTTGTATTTATACTCAATGGCTAGTGCGTTACAGAATCTTTGTCTGGAGATCATAGCTCATTCTATGACCGTTGCTCCGTCCGTTACGTTTCGTCATCAATATGCGTAATAAATGCGTAATGTCTTCTCTTGGTGAATGACAATTTGCGTGTATTGATGACCATAAATTTTTGTTTCATCAGCTGCCCCCTTTGTTCGTTTTGTCATCTATTAGACGAGGTAAGAACAAATTCGTCTAACGCTTCAAATTCTGTGTACTATGCATTTATGACAATTTTGATGTTTGAGCAGTTGAGTGCCACGTGTGCGGCCAAGATGCGTTCACCGTGCAGACATGTCTTAGTTTTCCTGCGCGTGTTTTAGCTGCTTGCTTTGCATTTTTTTCTCCTCTTTCCTTTCCATTGTATTTTTTCCTTATTCAGTTTCTGTTCTAGGGTTTGTTTCTTCTCTGAGCTCCCTTTCTCTATCCTGTGTTTCTTGGTAAGAACTCTATGCTCCTGTTTCTTTTTTTGGTTCTTCCATGGTAGATTATTCTGTTGTTAGGGTAGACTGTCCTTCGGTGGCTTTCTTTTTTGCTCATTTAGGTTGTTTACTCGAGTCTGTAGAGTGGGAATGTCTTGAGAGAGTTAGTTTCTTCGTAGGGGAGAACTGTCCTTATACTTCTGTTCTTTCTTCGTTATTCCCTCTGGTTTCCCATTTTGCTGGGGTAGCCAAGTTATTAAAGATGTCTGAAGTGAGGTCTAGTGATCTGGAGACAGGGTTATCTTCGTCTGATGATCGTGTGATATCAGAAGCCACTTCTATTTTCGCCCCTTATAAAGCTTGGGCTATCATATGTTCCATCACCGAGAAGAACGAGCAGTGGATCAGGGATAGATTTCAGTTCCCTGATTTTGTAAAAATTAGAATCCCGAGGGACGAGGAAAGGGCTTGTCACTCTTACATCAATGAGGTTTGTTTTGACGAGGCCGATTTTAACAGTGGCCTTCGTTTCCCTGTTCATCCCTTTGTTAAGGACCTTTTTTCTTATCTGTATCTTGCTTCGACACAATTAGTGCCTAACTCCTAGCGGATCCTTGTCTTTTGTATGGTGGTATGGATGTCTGCCAGTGATGGGGATGTCATTAGGAGGGACAAATTCCTCCATTTTTATCGTCTGAGAAAATCTAAGGACCCCGACTATTATGAGTTTAAGCCGTGGGATAGGGCTTCTAGATTAATCCTTTATTGCCCCTCGTCTCTCCAAAACTGGAAGCCAAATTTTATTTATTTTTTATTTTTTTTTATCTTTGGAAGTGGTTGGGAGTTCGTCCCTAGTGAGGACTTGGACGAAGCCCCCAAGTTTTTTTTGTAATTGGGGAGTTCCCGTGTCTGGTGCATCTTTCTCGTCTTTTCAGTTGCTTTTCCCTTCCTTTATGAGTGACACTAATAGGTGGCTCACTTATATTCTTATTTTGCAGTTGCCCAGCGTCCTCATCTAAAGAAGAGGTACCAGTGTTGAGCTGAGAAAGTAAAAGAGTATCTCGAGCCTATCAAGGATTTTGACAAACTTGTTTCTCCTCAGTCTTTGTTTTTACACTTTTTGGGTTTGGAATCAGCCTCCTTATGCTTGATGTAGCTCCATTTACCGAGGGCGTAGCATAATCTCTTAACGCCTTTTGCTTTTGATTGGGCATCTTAGATAGAGATGTGTTGGCCTCTTTCTTCTTTTCTTTTTTAAGCTGACGTAAGGTTCTTTCAATTTCAAGATCAAAGAGTGTATGCTTTGATAGTTTAGATCAGGGCATGCACTTTTAATTCCTGAAAGGAAAGAAAACAAACTCAGATGCACCTAATTAAATTTTTTTTGAATAAATAAAATAAAATCCAAAGTAGTAAATATCTAGCTAGTATCAATATCAATAACAAATAGTTAATCCCCGGCAACGACGCCAAAAACTTGTTCGCGTAAAATAATTTGCAAGTGCACAAAATCATAACAAGTAGTAAAGTATTTTTAGAAAACGAATGTCAAACCCACAGGGATTAACTATGTTATTGAATACCGAAATTCACTAAATTAATTACTATTTAGAAAATCGAAAATAAATGGAACATTCTACTATCTAAATTAAGTTAAACTATTGAATAAAAATAAATCTACGAATAAAAAGAATTAACAAAGCGTAAAAATCTAACAATAAAAGAATATGATAAGAATGGATCTAGAGCAGTTGATTTCACCTAACAAATCCCGTACAATTTATTTTTCCCAATTATTAAATTCTAATAATCTCCCGTTGATGATTAAAAATTCCTTAACTATTCAATATCTTCTCTCGAATAATATCAAAAATATCTTCAGCTAACAATTCTATATCTCTATGTGAATTTAATTAATTAGAGACTCATTACGTACTTTGAATTTTCTAAAAAATCACACTAGTCGCGGTAAAGCATTTCTACTTTCGCTCAACTAATGGTGTTTAATTCTAGAACTAAAATAACAAATCACCTCTCAGTCTCATTGTAATTCAATTGATCAAACTATAATTTGTAAAAAATAGTAAACATTAAGAATAAGAATTAAACACTCAATCATGGAAATATTAAAAATAAAATAACTCAAAAAATAAATTATGTGTTCATTGCTAGACTACATCAATGCTCTAGAAAGTAAAATTTAGTTCATAATAAAATTGAAAAGAAAACAAATAAAACTTATGTCTTTCATCCGAATTGGTTAATCAACATGAAGCTCTCGCCTTTGTCCTCAGATACTTCTCTTTTGAAAGACTCTCAAAAGAAAATTCTTCTATGCGGCGCCTCCTTTTCCTCTCAGGTTTCTCTCCTCTTCTTTTTACCCTAAAGAGCCTTTAAATAAGTCAAGGAATCCTATTACAAGTTGAATTCCCGTTTGGAGAAAATCCCAGATTTTTAGGCTTCAATTAACCGACGATTTTGGCCCATTTAATGTCAGAATTTAGACTTTTGGTAAACTACAAAGTTTTAGCCCTTTAAGTTAAATTTCCAGCCCAACTTGAAACATCTTGATTAGATATTTGAGCCGAAAGTTATGCCAAAAATACTAACTGATATGCAGGCTAGAATCCTAATCCGAATTGGACTTGGATTTAATTGGCTTAACCCCACTTTGCATGTAAAGCCCTTGTTACCTGCAGCACAAAAATATTATATAATCAGTAACAAAATAACATAAAAGTAAGGCTCAATATGTAGATATGTGAGTACTTTTTTTGTATATATTTCATGCACATCAAATACCCCCAAACCTACATTTTTGCTAGTCCTTGAGCAAAACAGATAAAGAGTAAAACAAAACAAAGAAAATATCCTAACTAATCCACTATCGTTGGAAATTTCGATTGCATTTAACTTATGCAACAAGCCTTTAAACCCCTAACTTACACTAGTGGACGAGTTGTAATCTCGTGAGGGTTTGCAGGGAATATACCCACAAAATTCTGAGAATGAATACTAAAATAAACAAAACAAAGAAATCCATTTTTTTTTCAATTGCCTCTTGCAAAGAGGATTAGTTCAAGTTCAAAAACACTACAAATGCTAAAGAAATTTCTCATGCCATCAAAACTCATTGTGAGTGAAAAGTGGTAGCCAACCCAAACATACTCTTATTTTTAGAATAAACTTGACTTGAATTTCTATTTGAAAGTATGCTTCAACTCAAACCTTTCCGGTGTTATCACTCAACAAATGAAATCACTCTGAAATGGGGTTTAACACTCTCAACAATATATGTGAGGGGAATAATGTAAGAAAAATAAAAATATCACATATAAATCACATGAAAAACACTTAATCAAGAAAGAACAAGTAGTCTCATGAAAGGATGCCAAAAAAAAATTTATACCACACTTTTTATTCAGTCATATCAATATTTGAACTACGCAATCTTCAAGATCAAATAAGGACTTTATTAGGACGTAATGTAAGGTAAAAGTAAAGGGTATGAAATAAAAATGGGTAAAAGTAAACATAAGAAGTGTTTTCAAGATTTGTCAGAATGTCAACTCTTTTTGGAATTTCCATTCAACATTTTTTTTTTAACTCTTCTTCTTCAAAGCAATACTCCTTTATATTTCACTTCTCAAAATTTGATGAGAACCCTTTTTATTTACTTCTTTTTGACACTTTCCCCCCCCCCCCCTTTTTTTTTTTTACTTACTTCAAGTCGCACTTATCTTTTGATGTGAATGCAGGCATTTGTGATGGATGCACCCAGTTACTAACAAGTCAAAAACTTAAAGTGCTTTTGCATACTCATATTTCAAGTTACGGTTTGATGTAAGAGTAAATATTGGTAATGAATACCCCTAGTTACTAAGCAACTCAAAACATTGGAGTAAATGGAACTCTGTACAATTTTTTTCTTTTTTGAATTCTCGCACAAACCACCACACTGAAACAAACTGATCAAATTCCATCTTGAAACACTATGGACAAGGGTTTTAAGAAAGAAAGCTAATTAAAAGACTCAATGGGGTGACTAACGATAATGTATCCAAAAAAAAAAAAACACATATATGGCTCAAAGTAGACAAAAATGGCCTAATCTCTCTCTAAAGACTTGTATAGTTCATTCAACATCAATGACTTCAAAAGGTTCAAGTGTGGCATAAAATCATTTTTCTTGGCCAAAAGCAAGAACAATGAGACTACAACAAGGGAAATATGTTATGCACTCCCAAATGAACTTTAAGATTAGAAAAAAAATAAATAACCCTCCAAAAATAATGATTGGCTCAAAACTCACAAAGGTTATAGTCTTCACATTGTTATCATCAAGATTTTCTAATCATTTTTATCCTTTAACAACAAGTTGTGTCTGAGTGGCTACGTGCATGTGCAATGAATTGAGCATGAAAGCAATGAAATTCTTTAAGCAAGAGTAGTATAATGAACTTAAAACACAAACCTCAAGCTAGGCAAAAGAAAGTTTTTTTTTTTTTTTTGAAATAAATAAAATAAATTTCCTTCCCCCAAACTTAAATTTTACATTGTCTTAATGGGAAAAAGGAAGAAAAACTAAATAAAAGAATGAGAAAGGAGAAGAGATTCTCTCCTGATTTTAATTGAATATTTTTCCTTGAGGTGCAGTCGTGTACCCATTGAAGATTTCTTTGGTCTCTTTATTCCTACAAAATGAAAGAAAAAACAATAAGAAAGAAAAAAAAAAAATAAAAAAATAAAAACATAAACATAAACATAAAAAAAAAAAAAAAAAAAAAACTTGAGTTGCCTCCCAAAAGCGCTTTATTTAATGTCTGTAGCTAGACGTTATCCTCCATTAAAATCTTGTGTGTGCAATTTGAAGGACTAATTCCATTGATGTCAGAGATGGTCCAACCCAAAGTTATTTTGTGTTCTCGCAAGATTCTCAACAAGTTTTCCTGCTCTACATCACTCAAAGAACTGTTAATAATAATTGGAAAAGTAGAGTCTTGACCTAAGAAAGCGTACCTTAACTTTGATGGAAGCAGTTTGAGCTCAAGTTTAGGTGGTTCCTCTGGTGGAGATGTTGGCTGACATGATTTTAGGTCTTCCACTTTTGGTTGCATTAAAGGAGGAAAGAGTGGTGTAGCCTCCAAATATCTTTCACACTCTTTAACATCTTCATCATTAAATTTAACTGGTATAGAGTGAGTAAGACATACCCCAAGTGGTAACTTTTGAAAATCAATTGCACAAGTCTCATCGGCCATGATCATTTCTCGGTCACTTATTTGAAAACAATAATGTGTCTCAGAAGGAAATTCCATAGACTTAAATACATTAAAAGTGACATCATCCTCTCTGACCCTTAAAACAAGTTTTCCTTGCTGGACATCAATTAAGGTTCTCCCCATCGCAAGGAAAGGTCAACCTAATATCAAAGGGATCTCCTCGTCCTCATCCATATCAAGGACAATGAAGTCAGCTGGGAAGATGAACTTGTCAACTTTTACTAATATGTTCTCAATGACTCTTATTGGATATTTAATGGATCTATCCATCAATTGTAAAGAGATAGTGGTCGGCTTTACTTCTCCAAGACCCAATTTCCTAAAAACAGAGAGAGGCATTAGATTAATACTTGCCCCCAAATCACATAAAGCTCTATCAAAATAAGATTTTCCTATAGTGCAAGGGATAGTGAAACTCCCCGGATCTTTCAGCTTAGGCGGCAGCTTCTTTTGTAAGATTGCACTATTCTCCTCTGTCAGCATTACTGTTTCATGCTCCTCTAATTTCCGCTTCTTTGATATAATATCCTTCAAAAATTTAGCATATTTAGGCATTTGTTCCAAAACTTCAATGAGAGGAATATTAATATGCAATTGCTTAAATATACTTAGAAATTTAGAAAACTGATCATCCATATTGTTTTTTCATAATCTTTGTGGAAAAGGAATTGGTGGATCATAAATTGAAGGAGAATAAGTCTCAAAAGTAACTTCCCTGGATTTTTTGGATTTTGAAGCTCTTTCATTCTCCTTAGTCTTCTCAGCTTGCTCCACTTCTTTCATCTCTGACTCGGCTTCCTTCATCTTTGACTCCTCATTATCCACAGCTTTATCTTGTTTGGCATTTGTTACTTTTGGCTCCTCATATGTTCGTCCACTTCTCAATGATATTGCCTTTACATGTTCTTTCGGATTAGTGACAGTGTTGCTTGGCAAAGTTCCTGTAGTCCTCTCTGTGAGCATGCTTGAGAGCTGACCGATTTGCACCTCAAGATTACAGATTGAAACTGAGTTGTTTTGGATCGCCACATCTGTCTTCTGCATGTACCGCATGAACATGTCCTCAAGTGTCGGCTTCTTCTTTTGCTGTGGAAATTGCTGAGGTGGTTTTAGCCTACCCTTGGTTATTGCTCCATGAGAAGTTGGGGTGATTCCTCCATCCAGGATTGTACGTGCTCGAGTATGGATTATTTTGACGTTGAAGATTTGACACGTAATTTGCTTGTCCATAACTCGATTGGGCAAAAGGATTTCCCACTTGGCAGTTGACACTTGAATGATTTCCTGCACAATGATCACAAACAACATTAGTTTGAATAGCATTGACATTCATTTTACCTAGTTGTTGAGACAAAGTTGCCATTTGTGTTGCCAATGAGGTAATAGAATCAAGTTCTAAAACTCCAGCTGTCTTTCTTGGCATTGCTCTTTCTGTAGGCCATTGATAGTTGTTGGATGCCAATTCTTCTAGAAGTTCATAGGCTGCCTCATGAGTTTTACTCATTAAAGCTCCACCAGCTGTTGCATCAACCATAGACCTGTTTGTAGCTCCTAGACCATTGTAGAATGTTTGCACTTGAAGCCATGCTGGAAGGTCATGATGAGGACACCTTCGCAATAAATCTTTGTACCTCTCCCATGCTTCATATAATGATTAACCCTCAAATTGGATGAATATGGTGATATCATTCCTTAGCTTTGCTGTCTTTGTGGGAGGGAAATATTTTGATAAAATTTTTTGTACCAACTCCTCCCATGTAGTAATGATGCCAGGTGGCAAAGAATTCAACCAAACTTTTGCTTTATCCCTAAGTGAGAAGGGAAAAAGCTTTAGTCGAATCGCATCATCTGTCACTCCGTTATGTTTAAAAGTATCACAAATTTCCAAGAAATTTGCAATATGGACATTAGGATCCTCTTGTGACAGCCCCCCGAATTGGACAGTCTGCTGTATCATCTGAATGATGGCTTGCTTGATCTCAAAATTATTGGCTTGTATGGCTGGCCTCCTTATGCTCGATGTAGCTCCATTTACAGAGGGCGTAGCATAATCTCTTAACGCCTTTTGCTCTTGATCGGCCATCTTAGACAGAGATGTGTTGGCCTCTTTCTTCTTTTCTTTCTTAAGCTAACGTAAGGTTCTTTACATTTCAAGATCAAAGAGTGTATGCTTTGATAGTTTAGATCAGGGCATGCACTTTTAATTCCTGAAAAGAAAAAAAACAAACTCAGATGCACCTAAATAAATTTTTTTTGAATAAATAAAATAAAATCCAAAGTAGTAAATATCTAGCTAGTATCAATATCAATAACAAATAGTTAATCCCTGGCAACGGCGCCAAAAACTTGTTCGCGTAAAATAATCTGCAAGTGCACAGAATCATAACAAGTAGTAAAGTGTTTTTAGAAAACGAATGTCAAACCCACAGGGATTAACTATGTTATTGAATACCGAAATTCACTAAATTAATACTATTTGGAAAATCGAAAATAAATGGAACGTTCTACTATCTAAATTAAGTTAAACTATTGAATAAAAATAAATCTACGGATAAAAAGAATTAACAAAGTGTAAAAATCTAATAGTAAAAAAATATGATAAGAATGGATCTAGAGCAATTGATTTCACCTAACAAATCCCACAATTTATTTTTCCCAATTATTAAATTCTAATAATCTCCCGTTGATGATTAAAAATTCTTTAACTATTCAATATTTTCTCTCGAATAATATCAAAAATATCTTTAGCTAACAATTGAATATCTCTATGTGAATTTAATTAATTGGAGACTCATTACGTACTTTGAATTTTCTGAAAAATCACACTAGTCGTAGTAAAGCATCTCTACTTTCGCTCAACTAATGGTGTTTAATTCTAAAACTAAAATAACAAATCACCTCTCGGTCTTATTGTAATTCAATTGATCAAACTATAATTTGTAAAAAATAGTAAGCATTAAGAATAAGAATTAAACACTCAATCTTGAAAATATTAAAAATAAAATAACTCAGATAATAAATTGTGTGTTCATTGCTAGACTACATCAATGCTCTAGAAAATAAAATTTAGTTCATAATGAAATTGAAAAGAAAACAAATAAAACTTATGCCTTTCATCCGAATTGGTTGATCAACATGAAGCTCTCGCCTTTGTCCTCAGATACTCCTCTTTTGAAAGACTCCCAAATGCAAATTCTTTTATGCGGTGCCTCCTTTTCTTCTCAGGTTTCTCTCCTCTTCTTTTTACCATAAAGAGCCTTTAAATAAGTTAAGGAATCCTATTACAAGTTGAATTCTCGTTTGGAGAAAATCTCAGATTTTTAGGCTTTACTCAACTGACGATTTTGGCCCATTTGAATTCACAAAGTTGTAGCCCTTTAAGTTAGTTTTCCAGCCCAACTTGAATCATCTCGATTGGATATCTGAGCCGAAAGTTATGCCAAAAATACTAACTAATGTGCAGGCTAGAAATCAGTAACAAAATAACATAAAAGTAAGGCTAAATATGTAGATATGTGAGTACTTTTTTTGTATATATTTCATGCACATCAATGACGACCTTAGTTGTGTTTGAACAACTTGGTATTTTTTAGATGTGTTTAAACAGTTTTTTATTGAGCCATGTTTGAATGACGATGTTGCGCTTTACTCGTGACTTAAAGTCGTGATATTGGAGTGTCTTTTAGGTTAACCATTTTTTTTGTTTTTGTCTTGAATGATGATTATATTGGTTGTGTTTGAACAGCTCTGATTTAATCGACTTTGGTAGTTGTGTGTCAACAACTTTGATGGCTATGATGCTGTTGGTTGTGCGTGAATAGCTTTTGATTTGAAATTTTAATGACGAAGGTCCTTGAGACATCTCCCAAGGACGATTCCTAAACATTGCACGCATTTTGATAGTGATAGATAATCTTTGATAAATACATATTGCATATGACTGATCATGGATAATTATTGATGACTACACATGGATAATGCTTTCATGTATTATTGATCTTATGAACGACTAATCTTATGAATAACGAAAGTGATGGTTGTCATACATACTGATATGAAGATAAGGCAACTTAAAATGTAGAGCATTCCTTACTGGTAGTATTTCTTCAAGTATTCTATGTTCCATGGTCGAGACAGTTCCTGGCCATCTAAAGACTTCAGGTAGTAGGTGCCTTCTCTGGAATGATGGATTACCTTGTAAGGTCCTTCCCAAGCTGGTCCCAGTTTTCCTTGGGATGGGTCCTTTGTTGCTTGTGACACCTTCCTAAGGATGAGGTCTTCTATGTTGAACCTTCTCACCTTAACCTTTCTGTTATAGTATTTGGCCATTGCCTCCTTGTGCTTAGCCATTTGCTTTATAGCTTCTTCTCTGACTTCGTCAATTAGGTCCAGATTGCTGTTAAGCTCCTGCTAACTCTTCTAGTTTTCATATGTCTTGACTTGGTAGCACGTTAGTCCTACTTCCACCGGTATGACAACCTCAGTGCCAAATGTCAGTCTGAATAGTGATTCTTAACTCCTAACTCTTGGCAAATTTTTTGAAACTTGGGGTTGTCAAACTGCTTTCCATTGTCTAATATTATGACATGTGGGACTCCAAACCTATAAATGATGTTTTTCCACGCAAAACTTGTGACTTTAGCTTCTTGAATTGTCGACACTAGCTCTGCTTCTACCCATTTTGTGAAGTAATCAATTGCGACTATTAGAAATTTGATTTGCTTCTTCCCTGGAGGGAATGGACCTATAATATCAATTCCCTATTGGGCGAAGGGTCATGGTGAGGAGATGGGTGTTATCGTTTGTCGCATGCTTTGACGATGTTGTATGCGTCTTGAATCGAGCTGCTCTGATTTGTATCTTCCTTGCTTTTGTCTTATCTTCTGGAAGCCATCCTTCTTTCAGGTAACGGACGATGGGAGCCATCCATTTGTCTTGTTCTTTTATCGTCAGGACTTGTTCACCTTATGTGCTTGGCTGCCCCTTTACTTCTACACTTAGCTCGGAGGTCTCATTGTAATCGTTTGACGAGGCCAATCTTGCTAGAAAATCAGCTTCTGCATTTTTGGCTAGAGGGATTTGCACAAAGTTTAAACTGTCAAAGTGTTGTGAGAGTCATTGGATGATCTTTAAGTACTTCTGCATCCTTTCTTCGTTGGCTTCATAATCTCCCTTCACTTGTCCTATTATTAGCTGAGAGTCAGCTTGGACGATGAGGTTCTTTGCTCCTAGAGCTTTTGCTAGGCTTAGTCCTGTCAACAATGCCTCGTACTCTGCCTCGTTGTTTATCGCTGGGAACTATAATCTGACTGCATATTTCAACATTTCTCCTTCTGGACGTATAAGAACTACTACTCCTCCTCCCACTTTCTTCGTGGCTGACCCATCTGTTTGGACCATCCATATTTCCATGGAGGATTCTTCTTCCTTACAAGGGTAAGTGAATTTGGCAATGAAGTTTGCCAGTACTTGGGTTTTGATTGCTGCTCGAGATCCATATTCGATGTCAAATTGGCCTAATTCAATTGCCCATTGAATGAGTCATTCCGTTGTATCTATCTTGTTCATCGTCTTACTTATGGCCTAGTCTGTCATAACGACGATGGAATGTGCTTGGAAGTAAGGACAAAGTTTTCTAGAGGCAACCAATAATGCAAAAGCTATCTTTTCCATCCTTGGGTAACTTGCTTTTGCTTCTTTAAATGCCTGGCTGGTATAATACACTGGCTTTTGGATGTTCCTTTCTTCTCTAATCAATGCCGAACTTACTACAATGTTGGATACTACTAAGTAGAGGTACAACTTTTCTTCCATCACTGAGGGGCTTAGTAGAGGTGGCTTCATCAAGTACTCTTTTAACTTGGCAAGGGCTTCCTCTCATGCGTTAGTCCACTGAAAAGCTTTTTTCAATACCTTGAAGAATGGCATGCACTTGTCCGTTGCCTTAGAGACAAATCTGTTTAGGATCACAACCTTTCCTGTCAAGCTCTGCACCTCCTTCACTGTCTTTGGTGATTGGACCTCGATTATTGCCTTTACTTTATCTGGATTTGCCTCTATACGTCGCTGGGATACCATGAATCCTAAGAATTTTCTTGAAGCAATAGAAAAAACATATTTTGTAGGATTTAACTTCATATTGTACTTCCTTAGTATGTTAAAGGTCTCTTTTAAATCCTCCAAATGGTTGGCTTCGTCCTTTCTTTTCACTAGCATATCATTCACATACAGCTCCACATTCCTTCCAATCTGGTGAGAGAACATACGATTCACCAATCTTTGATAGGTGGCACTTACGTTCTTCAGTCCAAAAGGCATAACCTTATAGCAGTATAACTCTTGGCTGGTAACGAACAAAGTCTTCTCTTGATCGTCTTCGTTTATAAGAATCTAGTTGTATCCAGAGAATGCATCCATGAAACTTAAGAGCTTGTGTCCAGCAGTTGAGTCTACCAGCTGGTCAATCTTTGGCAAGGGGAAGATGTCTTTTGGGCAGGCCTTATTCAGGTCTGTGAAATCGATGCACATTCTCCACTTACTATTGCTTTTCTTTACCATGACAATGTTTGCTAACCAATTTGGATAGAAGACTTCCCTGATGAAATCAGCTTCCAGCAGCTTCTCTACTTCTTCAATTATAGCTTTGTTGCATTTTGGTGCAAATATCCTCCGCTTCTGCTATACAGGTTTGCATTATGGATTAACGTTGAGACGATGCTGTATGATCTTCCTATCAATCCCGGGCATATCCTCGTGTTTCCAGGTGAAAAAATCTTGGTTTGCCCTTAAGAAGGAGGTCATTGATCACCTAGGTGTGGTTCTCTCCCGATGCTAGGGCAGTTGATAGCACTCTCTTGCCAAAACTTGGTCTCCTTTGATTTCTCTTACTCCATGGGCTGTTGGAAACTTCACCTTCAAGTGATATGTTGACGTCACTACTCTTAGTTTGTTGAGTGTAGGTCTTCCCAAGATGATGTTGTATGATGAAGGGCAATCAACTATAAGGAAATCAATTTCCTTATTAACCTGTGTTAGGTAAGTTCCTGTGATCACAGTTAAAGTGTCGATGCCTCTAGGGACGATTCTATTCCCTGTGAAGCTTACTAGAGGTAAGGTGAAAGACCTAATCCTTTTCTTATCCAGCTTCATCTGCTGAAACATGGGCAAGTAGATGATATCTGCTGAGCTTCCATTGTTAATGAGTACTCGGTGGATGTTAAATGCTTCTACTCTGAGCATGATTACTAGTGGATCATCATGGAGTTGCCTGATACTGCGACTGTCTCTCTTAGAGAAGATAATATCAGGCTTGTCGTTCTTTGGCATCTTCATTGGAGGGAGTCGCGAATGGACAATATTTATTTCTCTTCCCTGTGCTTTTTAAGGGATTTCAGCGTTCCACCTGCCATTAATCCTCCCGAGATCGTCTTTATTTCTCCTGCAGGGGGTTTGCTATCCCTTACCTTTGGAGTTCTGTCCTAGTCATCCTTCCTTTGGTATCTGTGGGGCTTCATCTTTCTAACGTACTTCTATAACTTCCCTTGTCGAATTAAAGTTTCCACTTGATCTTTCAAATGTCTACACTTATCGGTGTAATGCCCATGATCCTGGTGGAACCTACAGTATTTATTCTTATCTCTCTTTTCTACTGGAGTGCTAATTGGCTTCGGCCATTATAGGAAGGGATCGTCTCTTATCTGCATAAGGATTTGCTTAATTGGCATTATTAGAGGAGTGAAGTTAGTAAACCTGGGTTTCCTATCTGGAAGTTCCTTTTTTTTCCCTATGGTCTACCCAACACTTCATGTCTCTTTCTTCTTGTTGTGATTGCTACCTGTTCCTTCATTTCTCTTCCTTTTTCCTTTCATTTCCTTTGCGAGCATCACATCTTTTGCATTCATGTATTGCTGAGCTTTACAGAGCAACTCTGCTACTGTTTTTGGTGGACTTTTAGTGATTAAGAACAAGAAATCTCTTGGCAACAACCTTGCCTAGAAGGTTGTTAAGATGAATTGATCTTTGGCTTCATTTACCTGCAATAGCTCTTTCTTAAATCGAGTGACGTATTGTCTTAGAGATTCTCCTTCTGCCTATTGAATGTTGAGAAGATGGCCAGTTGGCTTTTTGTGTCTTTGGCCCTCAATAAAATGACGAACAAAACCCTTTATGAGTTGTTCAAAATCTGATATAGTTCTTGGGGGTATCTTGCTGAACCATACCCTAGCTACTGCTTTTAATGTGGTTGGGAATGCCCTACACATTAACTTGTTTGGAGTCATCTGTAATAGCATCAGTGTCTTGAATGATTCGATGTGATCTAAGGGATCCTTGGAACCGTTATATGACTCTAACTATGGGAGACATAATTTTTGTGGGAGAGGGCGATTCAACACTTCAGTTGTGAATGGTGAGTCCGTCCTTCGAGTCATCCCATCCAAATTTTCTTTGCCTTTGTCCTTTATAGCACTTTTTAGTTCGTCCATCTCTTTCCTCATGTTGCAAAGCTTATTCTCCACCCTGGTGGAATCTTCTCCTGAAGTTTTGTTTCACCTATTGGCTTGAGAGTTTGATTCTTCTTCAATTTGGTTTTCACCCGTTCGCCGACTTTCTGCCTTTTAGGATTCCATTGTCTTTCGTAGTTCTTCATTCTGGCGAGTTAGCTTTTCCACATTGGCCAAGAAGGCTTGGATTTGTTGTTGTTGCACAACATCTGGCTGAGGTGTGGCCTTTGTTTCCATCTCGCACTCGAGGAACTCTTTTGTCACTTGGAAAGATGGCTTGAATGATTAGCGTTCCCATAGACGGCACCAAATTGATGATGTAAAAACTAATAGTTGAGCTCCTCATCGTAGTGGGTGGATGATGATGTGAATGATATCGTCTCTGTAGATGAGAAGCCTACAAAATGAACTGAGGGGAAGAGTAACACACCAATGTGGTGTCAGCCAAACCACCTTCGATGCTTAAGTCAGTAAGGGAGAATGATTCTAGAGAGAAAATGAGTTGAGAGTGATTTCGTAGAGTATTTGTGTGTACCTTTAACTTTTGTTATCTTCTCTTTTATAGTTATATGCCCCATTAATGGGCAATGATGTGCTGTATTTATGCTCAATGGCTATTAAGTTACAGAATCTTTGTTTGGAGGTCACAGCTCATTTTGTGACTGTTGCTCTGTCCGTTACGTTTCATCATCAATGTGCGTAATAAATGCGTAACGTCTTCTCTAGGTGAATGATGATCTGTGTGTATTAACGACCATAAATTTCTGGTTCATCAGGACACATGGCTTCCACTTCTAGAATCACTCCTACTTGTATGAGTGGTGTGCACACTAACTTCACGGTCCCTCCTTTGTTCAAGATTAAGAAATTGATCTTGATGTTAGGATCCTACAGATTCTTCACGGTTTGGTCCTGATCCTACCATGATTGAATGAGCTCAAGAATGTTCAAGTTCCCCACAGACAATGTCAACTGTAAGGACATGATTTGCTCTTAAAGCCCAAATGAAGGGTCAATGGCCCAAAGAGTCCAAAATAATAAATTTGTTAGAGAGTGAACTTAAAGATGAACTTTCAATGAGATAAGTAGATAGTAGTCACAATATGTTAGTTATGGTTGGGAAGAATATAACAAACAGTTTAAGCAAGAAAAGCTCTCCTCCATCAAGTTCGAGGATGATTTGTTCTTATATATTTCTCTTAGACTTAGCCAAAATTACAATTCTTGAGTGTACAGTGATTTTTCTATAGATTATCTGATGATCCCTCTGTAATGGGGTTTTTCTTCTTTATATTCTCCTTCCTTCTTTCATCTTAGCCTTTCACGTGTAGATCAGATTACTGGCCTTTATACTTGTCTCATCAGCACCTTCCTGAAGTCTTTGGGGTAGCTGTAAGGCTAAAGATTATTGTTCAGGTATCACCTTCACATTAATGCGGCCAGGAAATTAGATGCAAAGCATTTAATGTGGTGGTAGCAGCTTTCTTCTCAGATATTTCCCAACTCTCTTTTGTTTTATCCCTATCTGATGTTTATCCTTACCAGCACGAATTTTTGTTGCCTTGTCCTTGATGAAGGGTCGGACCTTTGACCTCTACTCTTTCTAGCAGGGGAGACACTTCTCCTCGGACAATGTTTCCAGTTCTTTATGACAGACTTCTTTCACGGCCCATTAACCGGTATGCCCTTGTTAGTATTTACCTGTCCTCAGGCTATCTAACGTCCTCGGACACGACCCACGGCTCAATACCTATATCTGAGCCCTTCTTCCTGACAATCATCATTAGTAGTAACATTATTCTTACTTTTATCATTATTTCATATAGCATATTTTACAATGTCCTTAGAAGGGCCATCAATTTGGCTTGAGGATTGAGATTATGAGGTGTGTAGAGGCAAAATAATATAGAATTAGAAGTTACAAGAGAAAAACCATTTAGTTTTTGGTTGTTCTAGTATTTCTAACTAGAATTAGTAATGTCTCATTCAGGTGTGACATTCTTTATATACTCGAGATATATCGGACATCATTGTGAAAGTAAAAGACATCACAAATCGATGGAGACGCAGAAGCTGAAGAGGGATTGAGATTTTAGGGAAATGTGAAATAGGTTTTGTTTTTTTGTTTGTTGAGATGTTATTAAGTGTATTAGGATGTATTGATTTTACAATGAGTTTAAGTAAAAATATTGATTTTACACTCCACCCTTATTGAATTTAATCTCATATTATTTTATTGTAGTGTTTATATTATTTTATTGTGTTGAAAGCTAAAATAAAACTATTGATGTTAGATGTTTTGTAAAGTGAAAAGGTAAAATAGATAAAATAACTTTTTGTAGTGTCAAATAGCTTAATTTTTAGCACTACTAATGTGGATGCTCTAAGTCAGCATAAGCCTTTTGGACAATGCTAATGACATTATTTTTTTGTATCCGTTTTTAGGAAATGATGGAAAAAAAATATATTTCAAGAAATCTCACTGTCTACCATGAGAAAGAAAATTGAGGGTAACCTTCCAACCGAATAGCTTCTTTCTCACCTAGCTTACAAGATCTCAAAATATAAAAACATGAAACTTTTATAAAAGATGGGACATGATAACTTCTTTGCCGCACAATCAATGAGTACAAATCTAAATTAGTTTCAGCTACCAATTAGCCGACTTTGACAGTCTAATAATTGAGTGCACTGTTTTTTTTTTTTTAAATAAAAAAAAAATCTAAATTAAGACTTTATTGAACGAAAGAGGAAAACAGAGGAGAGCTCAAATCTTGAACTTGCTCCAACAAAATTATGCTCCCCTTTCTTCTTCTCTTCAATACTAGCCATGTGTCATAACAAGAATTAAACAAAATTTAGAACGTTATACTAGAAAATAAAGTATATGAAGTAACTACTCATTATTTTGTAGGTAAGCTTTAGCACTAAAATGATAAGATTCAAATTAATCACTAATATTTCATCATATATGTGATCAATGATCTTAATCATTAATGCAACCCAAAGGCAAAAATCTTGTATAGATATGTGTGAGTGAGTAAAACCATAAAAAATGCTACTATGATTACATAATTTATATTCACTCTAATTTTTTGATGTCAGCTAATTGTTTGATCAATTCATCCAAATCTTTGTCGGAGCTTCCTCCCATGACCGCGCTCAAGGCCGCATCACTCAACTCTTTGGCTCGAACATTCTGGGGCTTAATTTTGTCGAGTGAGACTACCAATAATCGAGCCAACTCATTAGAGTCAGGAATACTTTCTGTGCCCTCGCCAACTCTAATTGCCACGCCTAATTGGTTGACCAACAACGAGGCATTCGTAAACTGCTCTGCACCCATTGGCCATGTCAACATCACAACTCCCGAGATAAGCCCTTCCAACACCGAGTTCCACCCACAATGAGTCAAGAATGAACCTACAGCACGATGCCTTAGTATAGCCACCTGTGGAGCCCACCCCTTGATCACTAATCCCCTATTGCCCACACGATCTCTAAACCCATCGAGAATCGAACCTTGATCATCCGGCACCCTCGCGCACAAAATAAAATGGACCCCACTACACTCCAATGCTGTTGCAAGAACATTTAGTTGCTTACTTGTCAACACAGCACGACTCCCAAAGCAAACGTAAACAACAGAGTTATCAAGCTGAGCATCCAGCCACGTCATAAGCTTGTGACATGGCATAGAGCTGGCTCCACCTCTAGTAGCCGATCCAATCAAATCACCTTCAAGAGGCAATACAGGTCCTACCGCCCACACTCGATTGTGTCCAACCTCTCTCTTCAGATGGTCAAAGTACACACTCTCCAAACTGGCGAACGAGTTAAAGACAATTCCCCAACTCTCGAAATTAGCCAGCATGCTGTTTCTGTGAAATTCCCAATCTGGGTCAGCTTCAAGATCGTTTCTATAATGTGGAGGGATCTGCCACCAAGGGTACGTCGGGGAATTCGGGACCTTAGGTAGTGAAATTAGGAAATTAATATCCTCACGGGGATCATTGTTTTTGGGTGGGTCACGGCTCATAGAAAAAGCTACAGACATCCCAAAAGCACCGGAGGGCGAGAAGCAGAGACGTGGCACTTTAAGCTCACAGGCAAGGTTGTGGGTCCAGCCGAGGAAAAAATCAGATATGATAGCCACAGGTGGTGAAGGTTGAGACTGGAACCATTGGAGTAGGATAGGATAGTGAAGGTCACGCAAGGCGCGCACGTTAGCGATGAGTCTCTTATGTGGAGGTGGAGTGATATCTGGGGCCGGGAGAACCAAGTGTTTGAGAGAAGATGGGTGGGTGGAGAAGTATGGTTCAAGTAAATGGACGTTGTTGGGGGTGACCAAAACGGTGACGTTTAGGCCGCGGGTGAGTAACAGGTGGGTGAGGTCTAGGAGGGGGATGATGTGGCCTGCGGTTGGGTAAGGATAAGCAACGATGTGGAGGTTGGTCTTGGACTTGGTGGTGGACATGGCTTTTTTGTAAAGATTAAAGAAGCTTTGTTGTGCGGTGAGGTTTGGCTATTATTTGCTGGTGGGTTTTAGGTCTTCAACTTCGATGGTGATGAAATTTGGGAATGGGCAATAGCTGTTGCTTAGTTTGAACATAAATACAGCCAAATCAAGCCCTAGCTGCCTTTGCTGACTTTTTTCTTCTTCTTTTTTTTTTTTTTTTTTTTCGAGGCAAAATGCAAAGAGAACATGTTCCTCCAAAAAAAAAAAAAAAAAGGAACATGATAAAGTTTGGCATTGAATTGAGAATTCCATTGTTTTGGGATCAAGGTTCCTTTCTTTACCAGTTTACCCTTCAAAAAAAGAAAAAAAAAAGGTTCCTTTCTTTAGTTCTACGTCATGCGTGACGTAGATATATAGCAGAGCGAAGTTACATTGGTGGGGAGTGGGGACTCGTGGACAAGGAAAAACATCCCTGTTCTAGTTACTATGGGTGCGCTAAACACTTTTTTTTTTTTTTTTGGTGAGATAAAAGTTAGAATGGGTGCGATAAACTTAAAAGTGGGCAATAGGGTTTTTTGCTTTATTGGTTTGCCTTTCAAAACTAAGACTATTTAATTAAATTAAGAGTATTTTTGAAGTGATAATTAACTTTTTCAATCCTCTTAATATATAGAGATCATAATTCATATTGTAATTCTTATTCAATATACCAAACGTATTCTTAAAAGTCCATAATTATGATCACAATAGATACCATGCATACCCACATGCGTTTAAAAAAAAAAAAAAACTAGATAGTCATGCCTTTTATGTTCTTTGCTAAGGAAAATATCTACAACATTTAATATGAAAATTTTGCAAGACTTAATTTTAATTAAATAAATTTTGAAATCAAAATGTAGCATGCACAAATGAATTGATGAATTAATTCATATATATATATATATATATTAATGCTTGGATTTCACACTCATATGTACGTGTGTATTTATATAGTAATTATGCATCTATGTACCATCCATTTTCAAAATGTAATTAGATATTATGGAAACTAGTGTGTAGTCCTGTGCATATATATACACGAATACAATTAAAAATAATCACGATTATACATTTTTTTAGAAGAGATTCAAATTATACGAAGTATTAGCTTACACTTATTTTAAACTATATATTTCTAAAATATGTAACGGTTTATCATTATATATATATATATATATGATTTAGAATTTAATTACATTTTAACTCTTCGGTTTTTCACCCAATATGGTGGTCAATGGTTAATATGAAAATATGTTATGGTCAATAAAGGCTTCAGCTTTTACACATCTTATAACTTGGACGCTTTGCACATCAACAGCAAAAGTTTATGGTGGTCAGTGTTCATTTATAATATGTTATGGCCAATTTTATTGAATTTAAAATTATCAGAATTTTTATTAAATACCTCAATGAGTAAACAAATGTGTATAACATTGTACCCTTCTATGAAAATGTGTATAACATTATACATTTTATGCAAATGTGTACAATATTGTATGCACTTATTTAGTCTATAATGTAAATCTTAAACAAATAGTGTGATATAATGCAATAATTCGCATAATTACAAAACAATAAAATTAACACACATGAATTCTCAATTTATGAAAAGAGCAAGGAAAATTTTTCATTTAAGGAGATATGTCAGCTAAAAATTTAGCTTGATCAAAATTCTCTCAAATTCTTTGAAAATTTTACCACATAGATTCAGTAAAAATCAAGGTAATCAATACCGTACCGATATCGGCTGTACCAGTCAGTATATATACCGGTATCGAAACATCAACGTTTCGTACCGGTTTAAATACCGGCCGTACTGGTCATATCAGCCAATTTCGGGCAATCCCGGCCTGTACTGGGCATACCAGCCTGTATAGAAAAAAGTTATTTTATTTTATTTTATTTTATTTAAAGTTTTGTAATTTTTTAATTTTTGTTAGGGCAGAATGGTAATTTATTTGCATTAACTTATTAGTATTATTTGTTTTCTTAGTATGCAATGGTAACTTTTAAGCTTTCTATTTTTTATATATATTTTTTCTTTTAATTGATACTAAAGTCTAAAACTATGAATAATTAGTTCTAAATTAAGAAAATGTTTTATGGTAAACTTTTATATTTATTATAATACACACACACATACATACATATATACACACATATAAATATATATATATATATATACATATATATATATATATTTATAAATATAAAAAATAGTAGTAAACTTGAAACGATACACCGATATTGACCGGTATTCCTGACCAAACCGGTACAGCCTCCGATACGGTATTGACTTCCTTAATAAAAATATATCATGATTCTTCTCTATAATTTATATATAGTAAAATTTCATGGTTAATAAAGCATACAGATATATAGATCCATTAAAAATGGTCTTTAAAGCATGCTAAATTCACAGTTGAAAATTATACAAAAATCAAGATGAAACATGTTTGTCATATCATCCACCATAGCACATTACCACACAAACATGTGTACTCAGTAGTGTACTCAATCAATACAAAAATTACACCTACGAACACTTTTAAGTGTACTGCCTTGTAATTTACATGAATTGATTTGGTTCATGAACACATCACATGGAGTCAAGCTAAAATCGAATCATGATAAGTGCATTGTATTAAAAGTCAATAAATTAAGTTGACCAGAATTGGCGTGTAGATAGACTTTCCATCTAAACGCAAAGAATAAAAATTCAATAACATTGATTATAACATATTAGCAAAATGATCAATAAACTTTTGTTCAGCGACAAACTCAAGATTTCAAACTAACGGGGCCGGAGTACTAAAAAAATAAAATAAAAAAAAAAAACTCCAAATAAGTATCCATATAGTGTTAAAAAATTATGAATATTCAAAATCGTTGTTTTTAAATATATTAAGATGCAATCATTTACCAATAAATACAAAAACAAAAACAAAATAATGTTTTTTTTTTTAATACTAGGCTGGTTAAGATTTTTTTGTTATTGACATAGTTGTCAGTATTGTACGATACACGATACATATCATATTGTGTGTAAAAAGTTTTGTATCGTATCAGCATATTGTAAGCGCTCATGAATCATATAATACAGTGTGTGTATAGTATGAATCATATCGTATCGTAAAATTGTACGTAACGTACGATATATATACAAATGCTTTAAAATGAGATTTTTTTGTTAAAATTTTTGCCTTTATTTGAATATAACAAGTAGTTAGACTTGTTTTAAACACAAAATTATTATGTTACTTAATTTAACCTAATAAAATAACATATTCATAAGTTTTTTTTTTTTTTTCCTTCTAGGCACATGCATATGGGCTTATCCCTAATCTTTTTTTTTTTTTTTTTTTTTGATTTGTAGCAGGAAATGGAAGAAGTTGCAAAAAGTTATGTTAGGTGTAAGTCAGCATAAGCTTTTGGACAATGTTGATGACACTATTTTTTTGTCTTCGTTTTTAGGAAATGATGGAAAAAATTTTATTTCAAGAAATCTCATTGTCTACCATGAGAAAGAAAATTGAGGGTAACCTTCCAACCAAATAGCTTCTTTCTCACCTGGCTTACATGATCTCAAAATATAAGAACATGAAACTTCTATAAAAGATGGGACATGATAACTTCTTTGCCGCACAATCAATGAGTACAAATCCAAATTTGTTTCAGCTACCAATTACAATTAGCCGACTTTGACAGTCTAATAATTGAGTGCCTTTTTTTTTTAATTATTATTATTTTTAAATCTGAATAAAAACTTTATTGAACAAAAGAGGAAAACAGAGGAGAGCTCAAATGTTGAGCTTGCTCCAACAAAATTATGCTCCCCTTTCTTCTCTTCAATACTAGCCATGTGTCATAACAAGAATTAAACAAAATGTAGAACGTTATACTAGAAAATAAAGCATATGAAGTACTCATTATTTTGTAAGTAAGCTCTAGCACTGAAATGATGAGATTCGAATTAATCACTAATATTTCATCATATATGTGATCAATGATCTTAATCATTAATACAACCCAAAGGCAAAAATCTTGTATAGATATGTGTGAGTGAGTAAAACCATAAAAAAAAAAATGCTACTATGATGACATAATTTATATTCACTCTAATTTTTTGATGTCAGCTAATTGTTTGATCAATTCATCCAAATCTTTAGCGGAGCTTCCTCCCTTGACCGCGCTCAAGGCCACATCACTCAACTCTTTGGCTCGAACATTCTGGGGATTAATTTTGTTGAGTGAGACTAACAATAATCGAGCCAACTCATTAGCTACCCGAGCGTGGTGCGTTGGTAGGAGTCTTGGACTGGGTCACACTTGTGGATTTTGGAGTTGCTTGGTTTGAGTCGTGTGCTTCGCAAAAATGTTGTGCCACAACGTGGATTGCCCTAACACACCTAGGGGTGCCCCACACCATGAGTTCTTCTGGTGGATAGCCCTAACGCAACTAAAGTTGCCTCACGCCATGAGTTTTTGGGTTCAAGTGGGTTAGGTCAATAATCACAGGCATGAGACCCTTTTTTTGTTTATAAAAAAAAAAAAAAAAAATCATGTAAATTTAGCTGAATCAAAATTTTCTCAAATTATTTGAAAACTTTACCACGTAGAATTACTTTAATCTTGATATTTTCTTTTATAACAAATGGTCCAAATAATATCATAGGCAATATATTCATCCCAGTGCCGACTCTATATACAAAGCAACCGATGTGGTCGCCTAAGGCCCCAGGTAGAAAAAAGGCCCCAAATTTTAATCAATAAAGGTTTTTTAATATATTATAATAGTATTAATTAAGTCCAAATATTAGTCAATGAATAAAATAATATTTTTTTATCAAATGAAAAAAAAAAAAAAAAGATATTACGTTCACAACATTTTTCACAATACTTTCAAAATAAATCCTAAGAGATAAGTTGTTACACGGTATTATTGATGATAAAAAATTAATTTCAATGGTGAGTTCAAATTAGAACCAATAACAAATTAACACCTAAGATTTGTTATGAAAATATTATGAATATAGCTTCTAAAAAAAAAAGAGCAATACAAAAAAGAAAATCACAACATTTTTCACAAGTTGAGTTGACAAACTTTTACTCATTTTTATCTAAATCCACCACTAACATCACTTTTTTACTTACCACTATCAAATTATCAATCTGCCACGTCAATATATGTGAAAAGTTTTGTCAAATTTTTTGTCTATAGACTTTCAAAAAAAAAAAATCTACATGGTTCATGTTAATTAGTAGTAATCTTGCATCTAAAATAAGATAATTGAATTTAAATTAAAAAAAAAATCATATTTAAATATATAAAATGTCTCAATTTTAGTTTTTGCCTTAGGCCCCCAAATACATTAAGCCGCCCCTGATTCATCCCTATAATAGTCAAATTTTCTGGTTTTTGATGGACCAAATAATTATCGTCGTCCAAAATGAGATGTTGGACGACCAAAAGTGCCATAAAATGAACATTTAATGTGAAGCCGTTATACACAAATAAATGTAGAAGATGTGTTTGTTGGGAGGAGCCTTCATGTTACCTCATTAAGTCACTAGAAAATGTTACGAAAGGGTATTCAAGCCACCATTGAATGCCTCCAACAGCTAGAAGGGTAAAACCCTATATAAACAACACCAGATATCAAGCAAAGGTACACACACACACACGAAAAACACCTAACACATATCTCTCTAAATCCTCATATTACTTCTCTTTTGATATTTGACTTAGCCATCGGAGGCTCATTGGTTGGCACCACGCTGATAACCTTTCCAAGAAGAAAAAAAACTCTTTGTTCTTGTGTCAGGTTCCAGAGCTTCTTGGTCGTACTCTGTTTGGACGAATCCATTGACTGACAAATTTGACTTCATCAGTTTTTAAAGTATATGGATAATTAGTGTTGATGGGACTGACGAAGTAGATCATGGAAGAGGTAATCTGGACCGACGAGGCAAGCCTTCAATGACGACCATACACTTTACTGACGACTCTGAACATTTCATTCAATGCCATCAATAAATGTCAGGGACGGTTACAAAACCAGTCGAACAGACCGTTGAGACAAAATTAAAGCCACATGATGAGGCCAGAAAACGTTACCCAGAAGGATATTAAGAACCACTATAATTACCCAATGGCTAGAGACTACAACGACATATATAAAGCCCTCACACGCCCCAAAGAAAAGGTATGAACATATTGAGATTAATACTATTTGATTGCTTACCCTTGAGTAATTTTTGACACTAACTTTAGCATCAGAGACGTTGTGGCAGGCACCACACCGGTGATCGTCCTTGAGAAAACATCTTTGCAAGAGGCCGAAGATCGTCTCTGTCTACATTCATTGACTGACGAATTCACACTTCATCAGTTTGGCGCCGTCTGTGGGGAACGACATTTTTCGTGTTCAAACTCGAAATAGTGGTTTCTTATTCTTATTCTTTTTAGGATGGAGTCCAATCAAGATTCTACAGCCTTATTTCAACAAGTTCAGGCCCTTGTAGCCACAGTTGAAGAGCTGACTAGGCAAAACCAGGAAATGAGGCTACAACTTCAGCAGGAGGAAAATCGTTCGAAGGGAAATCAGGAAGACGAAGGGGATAGCTACAGAAGAAGTGACCATCGAGGGCCAAACACTCCCGCTGAGCAAAATTCAGACATTCTTCGGGAGATGAGGAGGGAGATGGACGAACTAAGGAATGCCATCAAAGAAAAAACAGAGCGGAGTGTGGATCGGATGGTCCGAGCGACGGATTCGCCATTCACAACAGCAGTCCTCGACTGTCCATTGCCGTCGAAATTCCGGTTACCTCAGCTCGAGCCCTTTGATGGGCTGAAGGACCCCCAAGATCACCTGAATACTTTCAAAACAACCCTGGGACTTCAGCAGCCCGCAGATGAAATATTGTGTCGTTCCTTCCCAACAACACTCAAGGGGGCTGCCCGGGAGTGGTTCACGAAGTTGCCAACGTCGTCCATCAACACATTCGAGCAGTTGAGCAACGCCTTCCTGCGCCACTTTATTGGAGGACAACGACCAAAGAGAACCGCGGATCACTTGCTCACCATCAGGCAGGGAGAGAAGGAGACCTTGAGGTCATATGTGAAACGCTTTACCAGGGAGACACTGGAAGTAGACGAGGCTGACGATATGGTGCAGTTGACAACCTTCAAGGCAGGGTTGAAGTCTAGGGAGCTCGTTACCTCACTCGCAAAGAACCCCCCAAAGACGATGGTTGAAATGCTCCTTAAAGCGCAGAAATACATGAACGCTGAGGACGCGTTGGTTGCTATCAAGGACGAAGGTAGACCGGGGGACAAAGAGAGAAGGGAAGACGACCGTAGAGGACAAAAGCGAGACCGTCTGGATCGTTGGAATAATGACGGAGTCAGAAGGAAAGATGATAAAAGTCCACGAACGGTAAAATTCACCCCTCTTGTTATGCCTGTTGACAGAATTTTGACGCAGATTCAAGATGAACACTACCTTAAATGGCCACGGCCATTGCACTCATCCCCTAGCGTCCGTGACAGGAGTAAGTATTGTCGATTCCACAAAGATCATGGCCATTACATCGAAGATTGTAGGGATCTCAAAGAGCAAATAAAGGAATTGATACGAAAAGGGAAGTTGCAGAAGTTTATAAAGAAGGGAGAGTACAACAAATTCCGAGATGAAAACAAAGGCCAACATTAGTCCTCGTCCAATAGCGGAAGTCGTCAGTCCCAGCCTCCCCAAAATGTGACCGGGGAAATACAAACGATCGCAGGGGGGCCTGTCACAGGAGGCTCATTCAAATCACTTAAGAAAACACATCAACGACGGGTGAATAGCGTCCACATGGAGCCCCCACCTAAGTACAGGCGAACTGATCAGGATATGACCTTTAACGAGAATGACGCTCGAGGAGTGAAACAGCCTCATAATGACCCTTTGGTCGTAATGCTTACCATAGAAGGGTTCAACACCAAAAGGATCCTCGTGGACAATGGAAGTTCTGCTGACATCATCTACTTTCCTGCATTCCAGCAATTGAAACTGGATCCAGGAAGACTACATCCGTTTGATTCCCCCCTCGTTAGCTTCAGCGGTGACAGAGTATATCCCAAAGGCATAGTGACGCTGGCTGTAACAGTAGGAACATACCCGAAGCAGTTGACTCGTCAGATAGACTTCTTGGTAGTAGATTGTCCCTCGTCATATAACGTCATTATTGGGAGGCCAGCGCTCAACAAGTGGAAGGCGTCCACATCCACCTACTGCCTGAAGGTAAAATTCCCAACGGAAAATGGTATTGGTGAAGTTAAAGGAGACCAAATTCTAGCTCGGGAGTGTTACCAGGCTGTGTTTGCAGCCAAGGAAAACCACACGTGGACAATAGAAGAAAAAGAGGAAGAAAAAACAGAGGCACTGGAAGTAGTAGAGCTGATCAAAGGGGAAGCAACGAAAACAACTAGAATAGGGATGACCTTGAGTCCTGAGATGAGAACGAAGCTCATTCAATTTCTTAGGGAGAACTTAGACGTCTTTGCCTGGAGCCGTGACGACATGCCAGACATATCTCCAGAAATCATCCAACACAGGTTGAATGTGGACCCAGAGAGGAAGCGTATCAAGCAGAGACAAAGAACCTTTGCACCCGAAAGAGACCAAGTCGTCACTGACGAAGTGAGCAAACTCTTGGCGGCAGGCTTCATCAGGGAGGTATATTATCCAGATTGGCTTGCAAACGTCGTTCTAGTAAAGAAAGCAAATGAGAAATGGAGGATGTGTGTGGACTTCACGGACCTAAACAAGGCCTACCCGAAGGACAGCTTTCCTCTTCCAAGAATAGACCAGCTCGTAGACTTTACGGCTGGGCATAAGCTGTTGACGTTCATGGACACGTTCTCAAGGTACAACCAGATAAAAATGGCTGACGAGGACCAGGAGAAAACCGCCTTCATTACTAGTCAAGGGCTTTACTGTTATAAGGTAATGCCGTTTGGACTGAAGAATGCTGGGGCAACTTATCAAAGATTGGTAAATAAAATGTTCGTCAAGCAGATAGGCAGGAATATAGAGGTGTACGTTGACGATATGCTCGTCAAGAGCAAGGAAAAGCTTGCACATCTGGATGACCTGAGGGAGACATTCAATACCCTCAAACAATACCAAATGAAGCTGAACCCTGGTAAATGTGTTTTTGGTGTTGCCTTCGGAAAATTCCTAGGATTCATGGTGTCTCAGAGAGGAATAGAAGCAAATCCTGAGAAGGTACAGGCCATAATCAATATGGCATCACCTAAGACCGTCAAGGAGGTCTAGAAGCTCACGGGCCGGATTGCAGCACTCAACAGGCTCGTCTCTAGAGTGACGGACAAATGCTTGCCATTCTTTAAGACCCTGAAGCAAGCTTTTGGATGGACCGACGAATGCGAAGCGGTATTCCAAGAGCTCAAACATTACCTTAGCAATCCGCCACTTCCAAGCTAGTCCAAAAAAGGTGAAAACTTGTATTTGTTCTTAGCAGTATCATCTACAGCAGTCAGTACAGCCTTAATCCAAGAAGAGGATAGGAAACAGCTCCCAGTTTACTACGTCAGCCAAGCCTTCCAGGGAGTTGAATCCAGGTACCCAAAGATCGAGAAAATCACATTCGCATTGATAGTAGCCTCACGCAAGCTTAGGCAATACTTCCAGGCAAATCCAATCTTAGTGATGACGGACCAACCCATCAAAAAGTCTATGAGCAAGCTCGAAGCAGTTGGGAGGATGGTCTAATGGGCGATTGAACTCAGCCAATTCGACGTGGAGTACCATCCCAGGACGGCCATTAAAGCACAAGTGTTGGCAGACTTCATCGCTGAGTTTACCTATCCACACGAGCCCAACCATGCCAGCGAGGACAAAACATGGATAATGCAAACTGATGGCTTGTCAGCCCAAAAAAGAGGGGGAGTAGGGGTAGTCATAACCACCCCTGACGGAGAAGTATTGAGATATGGAGTTCAGCTAAAATTCCTAGCCACCAATAACGAGGCTGAGTACGAAGGAATTCTGATAGGCCTAAGGCTCGGGAAAGAGCTTGGGGCCAGGAACCTGCTGGTCCAGAACGACTCAAAGTTAGTAATTGGGCAGATCAAAGGAGAATACGAAGCAAAAGAAGAAAGAATGAAGAAATACCTCAAATTGACGAAGCACTTGACGAAAGAATTCGAAAAAGTGGAATTCATCCAAATTCCGAGAAGCCAGAATAGGGCCGCAGACGAAGTTTCAAAGATAGCCTCGTCGGAAGAAACAGAATCAAAGACAGACCTGATGATTGAGATACAGAAAAACCCCAGCATAGAAGAAATTTAAACATTCGCAGTCCAGAGCGAAAGTAGCTGGATGACGCCCATCATGTCCTTCCTCCAAGATGGACACCTACCTCAGGATGCAGATGAAGCCAGGAAGATCAAGAAGAGCCGCCAGATTCACGATTCTCAATGACGCCTTAAACAAAAGAGGTTTCTCCAGGCCTTACTTAAGGTGCGTTGACGAAGGAGAGGCGGAATACGTCCTGAGAGAGGTGCATAAAGGAATTTGCAGAGACCATGCAGGACCAAGATCCTTGGTGAGAAAGATTATGTGAGCAGGGTACTTTTGGCCAACCATGCAAGATGACGCATCAAAGTTCGTCAAGAAATGTGACAAGTGTCAGAGGTTCGGGAATATTCAACGCCTGCCATCAGAAAAGCTGACGATGATAACATCTCCGTGGCCGTTTGCACAATGGGGAATTGACATCGTTGGCCCCTTGCCTCAAGGCAAAGGTCAGGTAAAATTCTTGCTAGTTGCTATTGATTATTTTACTAAATGGGTTGAAGTAGAGGCATTGGCAACCATCACCGAGACCAGAATCCAGGGTTTCGTTTGGAAGAATATAATCTGCAGATTCGGGATTCCACGGACGATCATATCAGACAACAGACGACAGTTCGATTGCCAGGGTTTCAGAGACTTCTGCTCAGGCCTAGGCATCAAGAACCAATTTTCATCACCAGGCCACCCACAAGCGAATGGACAGACGGAAGTGACGAATCGCACGTTGCTCAAGATCATAAAGACCAAACTAGATGATGCGAAGGGTGCCTGGCCAGAAGAACTGCCCAACGTCTTGTGGGCCTACAGAACCACGACTAGAACCCCAACAAGAGAAATCCCCTTCAGACTTACCTACGGTACAGAAGCGGTGATCTCTGTCGAAGTGGGAATAACCAGCACCAAACGAGAAGCGTTCAACGAAGAAGAGAATGACGACCTATTGCGAGTTGATCTAGACTGCCTTGATGAAGTACGAGACAAAGCCTTCAGCAGGATGACAGAATACCAGAAGAAAATGACAGACTACTACAATAGAAGGGTGAAGCTCAGGCGACTCAACATAGGAGACCTCGTCCTGTGCAAAGTAACCCAAGCAACCAAAGACCCAACTCAAGGAAAGCTCGGCCCCACTTGGGAAGGGCCATACAAAGTCATTCACTACTCCAGATAAGGCAGCTACCATCTAGAGACCTTAGACGGACAAAGGCTCCCAAGGCCATGGAACATTGAACATTTGAAGAAATACCATCAGTAGATGTAATGGAAAGACGTATTCGTCATTAACAATCAATAAATTGATTATTCAGCCAATACTTGTGTACAAACAGGCCTGCTCTAGAAGAAACTAACAAAAGCCAAAAATGGCTAAGTAACAAGATTCTGCGTAGACGGATGTAAGTTACTGACGTAAATAATATCACTAAGAGTGATTAAAAAGCCAAAAAATGGCTAAGTAGTAAGATTCCGCATTGACGGATGTAAATTACTGATGACGACAAAACCCTGAAAAAGGTGTAAGTCATAAGAAGCCGAAAAAATGGCTAAGTAACAAGATTCCGCGTAGACGGATGTAAGTTATTGACGTAGATAATATCACTAAGAGTGATTGAAAAGCCAAAAAATGGCTAAGTAGTAAGATTCCGCATTGACGGATGTAAACTACTGACGAACACAAAGCCATACCGTGACAAATATAAACTACTGACGCTCACCGTTCCAAAGAAGGTGTGTCTCATAGAAACGAAAAATGCTTCACCAAACACATCACATATGCAATTAAGAGCATATAACTCACAAACACAGGTAAGATGCAAGAAGTAAATTAAAACTACCATTGTTTCTTTACAAACCCATAAACACTAGGTTTAAACATTGTTCCCCAAGAAAAAAGAAAAATGTTTCTGGATAAGGTTTACAAAAAAAGGCCACAATGGGCAATAATCAACAGACAAAAAACTTAAGTAACAGGTTCAGGCTTCAGAAGTCGGAGGGGCATCAACGGCCGCATCATTGTCAGCAGGGGCATTTCCTGGAGCGTCATCGGCAGGGACCACAGACAGAGCAGCTTCGTCAGCGGCCATCTCTTTGTCCACTTCTTCTAGGTCCAGGCTTCCAATATCAACCCCAGTTGGATGCTTGACCATGTACCTTAGAAGAAGTTCAAAGCCTTTAAAGTACCAACTGAAGAGCACAGTATTGTACTCGTCAGTGGTTTGAAAGGCCTCAACAGACCTAGCCGCGATGGTCTTCAACAATTCCTTAGAGCTTTGAAGCTGCTTGTCCTTCTCCAGGTTCAGCTGGCGCTCAACTCTGAGGTCGTCACCCAAAACCTTGACCTTCTCCTTCAAAGTGGTATCTTCATCCATGGAGTCAATAAGGTTCTTCTTCAGCTTTGAGTTTTCACTCTCCAAGGCTAGCACTTTTGACGAAAGGGATGCTAGCTTAGCCTCTTGAGTGAGATACTCAGAGGCGATATGTAAGCTTTCTCCTAGGACCTGAAAAGATGTTTCAGTTCTTCAAAAAAAAAAAAAAAAAAAAAAAAAAAGAATAAGAAACAGAAGAATAGTATGTTAATGGTGATTAAGAAACTTTATAAAGAAATAAATTTTCAAAATGATAAACGTGATGATAGCATTGACTTAGATAGGGTTGATTAGCGATATGATGAAAATAATAATATTTGGGTCATTTGTGATATATTATCACTTTTGAATTTAGCAATTGAATGTGTATGTTATAAACACGTGCTGGTTTGATATATTTAGTTAGCTAGTTAAATATTGTTATATAAAGTGATGAATAAATTAGTCATTAGCTAAATATATTCAAAATTATAATGAATATACCCTTTTATATGTATTGAAGGACTCAATTTGGATTTGACCCTGAGTATGAATGAGTTTTCAGCCCAATAAGCCCAAACAATAAATTTTTAGAGTATGAGTCCAAGAACTAGTACTGTTCGATAGGAAAGGTTATACTCATCAAGCAATAAGGAATACTATAGGTTCATTCCCTGAGAGAAACTCTCCTCGGCCCTCTTTCAGTCCGTCTCTCTTTCTTTTTTCTTTTTCTCCAAAAAGTTCCCCTTCAATTTCATTCGTCTATCTTATATACTCCGTTCTCCCCTTCGTTTCCATTGTACACGTGTAGTTCTTATCGTGGGAGCTCCTTTCTATCCCATCCAGCACCTACCGGAACGTTCTGCTCAATGGCCATAAAGCTGCTTAGTCACTGTTCAGGTATCACCTTCACATTAATGCGGCAGAGGGTTAGCTGGAAAGCATTTAATGTGGAGGTGATGGCCTTGGAAGATATTTGCTACCTTCCCCTCCCCCCCTAGGTCTATACCCAATTTCCAGTTCAGATACAACTTACGGAGTCTCCTTAATAAAATGAAAGTTACATTCACCTCGGACTTTGGAGTCCTCGGACGTACGTTGTGCCGCCGTATACAATGTCCACTCCTTTCTCCCATATTATCCATTTTAATAATAATAAAACTTGTTTTAGGCTATCCTCGGATAACTAAGCGTCCTTGGATTGGGCGTTGGGCCCCGAGCCCACTTCTGAGGATTACTATATCTTTTTACACAGGCCCACATGTATATTCTATAATTTTTTATAAATTTTATTAAGATCCTGTTTGTTTAGGTGTATTGAGAGACAAAAAGGGCGTTTAGCAAATCGTGAAAATCTTGATATGTTTGGCTAGGCGAAATTTGTGGGATTGCTTTTTGAATCTGAGATTTTCGTTTCAGGAAAGGCAATTTCCGTTGTGATTTGATTTTGCAGCATTTGCAAATCTTGATACGCTATTTTTTTTGGCTGAAAATGAAAATAACCTCTGGCTCCATGCTTATCCCAGTCACTCTCCCTTCACCATATATATCCTCAGTCCTCTATGTCTAAACTCATCAGCTTCACAAGGATTGGTTCTTTCTTCTTTGTTTTTGCTTCTCCGTTTATCGTCTTCTTCATCGCGATTCTAGGTAACTATTCTTCATTACCGCATCTTTGAATTTATGATATGGATTAGGGCTTTTGGCATGTTGGTTTACATTATTTGAACTCAAAATATTAAAACTTAGAGATTTTTTGTTGCTGCTACTGGTACTCTTCTGTCTCACAGATAGCCCTCCATAAGTAAACGGCTTTACCTCTAATTGGGTGGGTTATATGAGGAGATGAAATTTGTTTTAGCTATTGTTGTAATTGTTAATTACATATGTTTTTTATATTATTATGCATTATCTTAATTACATATGATTATATGACATTGTTAGAAGGTTTTGTACAAGATTGATGTTAAAAGTAGTGGGTTTGCAAAAAAATCATGGCACCATGAGTAATATCTCCAAGAACAACTTTTTTTTTTCTTCCAGTGTATGATCTTACATTCAAATCTAGGAATTCTTGTTTGATTCTTTTATTGAATTTGTTTGATTCTTGTAGTTGTAGAACTTACCTAGGAAACTTACTCCTGCTATACAATTTTCTCATGGGTTTGGTTGTAGAATTTGCTGTATTAGGTTGAACATTAATATTAACAATTTTTTTTTTTTTAGATGGGTAAGCCATCCCAAAATAGCTCAAATGTTAGAGCTCAATGGCTCAAGGTAACACTGTGAAGATATATGTTGACAGTAAAAGGGTAAAAGTAGAAAAGAAACTGGAAAGATTCTGAGTGAAGTATAAGCATAAGGATGGATTGAAGAAAGATTGGGTGCCTTGAATAAGTTGAAGGATAACTGAATAGTGGATCAGCAAAGGAACAATAGCTGCAACTAATGAGTAGTGGGAGAGGAAGCTAATGGTATGTTTTGTATAACTCATTGTATGTATGTTGTATTAGTAGATAAACCATGTTAATTTAGATCTAGACATAAACATATTGTATGGTGAAATACTTTTATTTGGATCAATGCGATTTCATTTTGTTTTAATTCTGATGCGGTCCAAAATAATTTTCAGAAGGCTAGTACTAGTAGTACTTGGTATCTCTGAGAGGGCCAGATTTGGGTTGGGCTTGAGGACCAGATATCTTGTATTGGTCACAGGCATATTGGCTTATCCCTACTCTTTTCTTTTTTTTTTTTTTTTTAAATTTTATTTTGCAGTAGCACATGAAAGAAGGTGCAAAAAGTTATGTTAGGCATAAGTCAACATAAGCTTTTGGACAGTGTTGATGACTTATTTTTTTGTCTCCGTTTTTAGGAAATGATGGAAAAAATTTTATTTCAAGAAATCTCACTGTCTACCACGAGAAAGAAAATTGAGGGTAACCTTCCAACCGAATAGCTTCTTTCTCACTTGGCTTACAAGATCTCAAAATATAAGAACATGATAACTTCTTTGCCGCACAATCAATGAGTACAAATCCAAATTTGTTTCAGCTATCAATTACAATTAGCCGACTTTGACGGTCTAATAATTGAGTGCCTTTTTTTTTTTTTTTTTTTTTTTTTTTTTTTTTAATCTGAATAAAAACTTTATTGAATGAAAGTGGAAAACAGAGGAGAGCTCAAATGTTGAGCTTGCTCCAACAAAATTATGCTTCCCTTTCTTCTCTTCAATACTAGCCATGTGTCATAACAAGAATTAAACAAAATGTAGAACGTTATACTAGAAAATAAAGCATATGAAGTAAGTACTCATTATTTTGTAAGTAAGCTTAGCACTAAAAATAATGAGATTCGAATTAATCACTAATATTTCATCATATATGTGATCAATGATCTTAATCATTAATGCAGCCTAAAGGCAAAAATCTTGTATGATATGTGTGAGTGATAAAACCATAAAAAAATGCTCTATGATACATAATTTATATTCACTCTAATTTTTTGATGTAGCTAATTGTTTGATCAATTCATCAATCTTTAGGGAGCTTCCTCCCTTGACCGGCTCAAGGCCACATCACTCAACTCTTTGGCTCGAACATTCTGAGGCTTAATTTTGTTGAGTGAGACTACCAATAATCGAGCCAACTCATTAGAGTCAGAGAATATTTTCAGTGCCTCGCCAGCTATAATTGCACGCCTAATTGGTCGACCAACAACAAGGCATTCGTAAACTGCTCTGCACCCATTGGCCATGTCAACATCACAACTCCCGAGATAAGCCCTTCCAACACTGAGTTCCACTCCACAATGAGTCAAGAATGAACCTACTGCTCGATGCCTTAGTATAGCACCTGTGGGGCCCACTCCTTGATCACTAATCCCCTATTGCCCACACGATCTTTAACCCATCGAGAATCGAACCTTGATCACCAAGCACTATCGGCACAAAGTAAAATGGACCCCACTACACTCAATGCTGATCGAAGAACATTTAATTGCTTATTTGTCAACCCAGCACGACTTCCAAAGCACATCATAAACAACAGAGTTGTCACAGACAGCATCCAGCCACGTCATAAGCTCATGACATGGCACAGAGCTGGCCCCACCTCTAGTAGCCGATCCAATCAAATCACCTTCAAGTGGCAATAAGGTCCTACCGCCCACACTCGATTGTGCCCACCTCTCTCTTCAAATGGTCAAAGTAACACTCCCAAACTGGCGAACGAGTTAAACACAATTCTCCCAACTCTCGAAATTAGCCAACATGCTGTTTCTGTGAAATTCCCAATCTGGGTCAGCTTCAAGATCGTTTCTATAATGTGGAGGGATCTGCCACCAAGGGTACGTCGGGGAATTGGGACCTTAGGTAGTGAAATTAGGAAATTGATATCCTCACGGGGATCATTGTTTTTGGGTGGGTCACGGCTCATAGAAAAAGCTACAGACATCCCAAAAGCACCGGAGGGCGAGAAGCAGAGACGTGGCACTTTAAGCTCACAGGCAAGGTTGGTCGCGGTGCCAGCAACAGATGAGAAAAAATCAGATATGATGCGCACAGGTGGAGAGAAGCGTTGAGAACTGGAACATCATTGGAGTAGGATAGGATAGTGAAGGTCACGCAAGCCGCGCACGTCAGCGACGAGTATCGTATGTGGAGTGATATCTGGGGCCGGAGAGAACCAAGTGTTTGAGAGAAGATGGGTGGGTGAGAGGTATGGTTCAAGTAAGTGGACGTTGCTGGGGGTGACTAAAACGGTGACGTTTAGGCCGCGGGTGAGTAAAGGTGGGTGAGGTCTAGGAGGGGGATGATGTGGCCTGCGGTTGGGTAAGGATAAGCAACGATGTGGAGGTTGGTCTTGGACTTGGTGGTGGACATGGCTTTTTTCGTAAAGATTAAAGATAGCTTTGTTGTACGGTGAGATTTGGCTATTATTTGCTGGTGGGTTTTAGGTCTTCAACTTCAATGGTGATAAAATTTGGGAATGGGCAATAGCTGGTGCTTAGTTTAGCCAAATCAAGCCTTTGCTGCCTTTGCCGACTTTTATTTATTTTTATTTTATTTTTTATTTTTTCTGAAATTTCGTTCCTTTCTTTAGTTCTACGTCACGCATGACGTACGTAGATATATAGCAAAGCGATGTTACATTGATAGTTGTAGTTAAACCACAAAATAGCATAATTTTTTTTAAAGATTATTTTGTGTCATGTAGAGACACATTTCTTCAATTAAACTAGTTGTATGCGAGTTGTAGATAAATTGTGTCATTTTCATTGTCACAGCATTTTTGTTACAATGTGAGAGTGGGGACTGGTGGACAAGGGAAAATAGCCCTTTCAGGAGAAATTATAAAATCTTATGGTAGACATGTGATATGGTCTACTATTCCAATAAAAAACTTCACATGTTTAAAATTGTGGAGTTTTAAATAAAAACTGAATATTGACTCAGCAGTTTTAAATAGGTGGGAGTCTTTTATTGAATGGTGAACAAGTACGTGGTCCACTATGAGACTGTATAATTTCTTTTGTTGCAGCATCATAACCAAAAAAAAAGGGAGATATTCCAAGTTTTCTAATAGAAATATTAGGAGTTTGTATATATATATATATATATATATATTTTTTTTTTGAGAAGGAATATAATTAATTTAGTTAATAATTTTTTAATTATAAAATGAACACTAGAATTTTCAATTTTTGAAAAGAGCAAAAGGCAATATTTTCATTCAAGGCTAAGAATTGGTTAAGCAACCATATTCAATATAAGCAGCCTAGCATGAACTATAAAAGGTTTATTAGTTGGAGAATGTATTATGTAAATTTAGCTACCCGAGCGTGGTGCGTTGGTAGGAGTCTTGGACTGGGTTACACTTGTGGATTTTGGAGTTGCTTGGTTTGAGTCGTGTGCTTCGCAAAAATGTTGTGCCACAATGTGGATTGCCCTAACACACCTAGGGGTGCCCCACACCAGGAGTTCTTCTGGTGGATAGCCCTAACCCACCTAAAGTTGCCTCACGCCATGAGTTTTTGGGTTCAAGTGGGTTGGGTCAATAATCACAGGCATGAGACCCTTTTTTTGTTTATTAAAAAAAAAAAAAACATGTAAATTTAGCTGGATCAAAATTTTCTCAAATTATTTGAAAACTTTACCACGTAGAATTACTTTAATCTTGATATTTTCTTTTATAACAAATGGTCCAAATAATATCATAGGCAATATATTCATCCCTATAATAGTCAAATTTTTTGGTTTTTGATGGACCAAATAATTCTCGTCGTCCAAAATGAGATGTTGGACGATCAAAAGTGCCATAAAATGAACATTTAATGTGAAGCCGTTATACACAAATAAATGTAGAAGATGTGTTTGTTGGGAGGAGCCTTCATGTTACCTCATTAAGTCACTGGAAAATGTTATGAAAGGGTATTCAAGCCACCATTGAATGCCTCCAACAGCTAGAAGGGTAAAACCCTATATAAACAACCCTAGATATCAAGCAAAGGTACACACACACACGAAAAACACCTAACACATATCTCTCTAAATCCTCATATTACTTCTCTTTTGATATTTGACTTAGCCACCGGAGGCTCATTGGTTGGCACCACGCCGATGACCTTTCCAAGAAGAAAAAAAACTCTTTGTTCTTGTGTAGGGTTCCAGAGCTTCTTGGTCGTATTCTGTTTGGACGAATCCATTAACTGACTAATTTGACTTCATCAGTTTTTAAAGTATATGGATAATTGGTGTTATCAACTTATCAAGATCACAAACTATTAGCTAATCATTAAGATTTTATAATTAGGAAACAAACCTATGTACTTAGAACTCAGAAGTGCACACAATGAATAACAAATTATACTTACGAACAATTCAAATGTCCTGCCATGTAAATTTACATGAATTGATTTGGTTCATGAAAATATCACATGCATCAGTCAAGCCAGATGAAGTGATGAAAAATTCACTTAAAAATTCATATATATATATATATATATATATAATAACTGAAAAATTCAGTTTACAAGACCTTTTTAAATTAGTAAAGGAAAACTACCAAAAACAACCTTGTGATATTTGCCACTAAAACACAAAGATGCCTGAACTTTGAAATGTCACACATAACCCCCTGTAGTTATGTAAACTTTATGGCGTCATTTATACCAGTGTACAAGGTTCCCACTTTTGCAAGGTCTGTGGGAGGTGATTTACAAGCAACCTTACCCTAAAATTCAATGGCCGTGTTTTACAAGAAAATCACATAGAATTTTTTATAATCTGCCCTCATAGATACTTGCCATTATCCATCTAAGAAATTATAGTCTGAAAGTATAAACACTCATCTTTTTATTCACTTTACTTGAATCGTTATTCTCTTAATATTCATCAGCCATGAAAACTCACTTAGTGTATAAAACACTTGTGAATGTTTAGACCCCCAAATACAAATTTTCCAATACAAGCTTATATTCAAACAATATATGTGCGGAATATGAAATATAAGTAATACCTAAATTAGCAAACTACTCTAAGTTATTAATTAATCACAACCAGTAGAAATTAAAAGCTAAGAGTAGGGGAATTCACTTAGAGGGCGGCGGAGAGGTTTTCGCCAAGTTCTTCGGTTTCCTCTTTGATAACACGTGCCGGTATTATCTTGTGTTTACATCTCTCTTTCCCCTACTCTTAGCTTTTAATTTCTACTGGTTGTGATTAATTAATAACTTAGAGTAGTTTGCTAATTTAGGTATTACTTATATTTCATATTCCGCACATATATTGTTTGAATATAAGCTTGTATTGGAAAATTTGTATTTGGGGGTCTAAACATTCACAAGTGTTTTATACACTAAGTGAGTTTTCATGGCTGATGAATATTAAGAGAATAACGATTCAAGTAAAGTGAATAAAAAGATGAGTGTTTATACTTTCAGA
>NW_027070416.1:158502-170449 GCF_002906115.3 Quercus suber
CAACTTATTCCAAAGCACCCAATCTTTCTTCAATCCATCCCATTTATGCTTATACTTCACCCTAGGATATTCCTTTCCAGTTTTCTTTTCAAAAGCTGCTATAATATTTGTCCAACCCTTTTTACTAAAGTGGGTATTAGGTTGATAACCCTTAAATACCTCATCCACACAAGCTTCACAAAAGATGGTTGTTACTCTTGATGGCCATTGAGCTCTAACATTTGAGCTATTTTGGGATGGCTTACCCATCTAAAAAAAAAAAACATAAGTTTGTTAATATTAATGTTCAGCCAAATACAACAAGTTCTACAACCAAACCCATGAGAAAATTGCATAGTAGGAGTAAGTTTCCTAGGTAAGTTCTACAACTACAATGAATCAAACAGATTCAATAAAAGAATCGAACAAGAATTCCTATATTTGAATGTAATCATACAGTGGAAGAAAAAAAAGCTGTTCTTGGATATATTACTCATGGTGCCATGATTTTTCTGCAGAACCCAGCTACTTTAAATACCAATCCTTGTACAAAACCTTCTAACAATGTCATATAATCATATTATAATTAACAATTACAACAGTAGCTAAAACAAATTTCATCTCCTCATATAACCCCACCCAATTAGAGGTAAGAGCCTGTTTACTCATGGAGGGCTATCTGTGAGACAGAGAGAGTACCAGTAGCAGTAACAACAACAAATCTCTAAGTTTTAATATTTTTAGTTCAAATAGTGTAAACCAACATGCCAAAAGCCCAAATCTATATCATAAATTCAAAGATGGGTAATGGAGAATAGTTACCTAGAATTGCGATAAAAAATGACGATTAACGGAGTAGAACAAAAACAAAGAAGAGAGAACCAATCCTTGTGAAACTGATGAGTTTAGAGGCAGAGGACTGAGGATAAGCATGGAACCAGAGGATATTTTTGGTTTTTAGCCAAAAAAATTAGCGGTATCAAGATTTGCAAATCGCGCAATATTGAAATCACAACGGGAAATTGCCTTTCCTGAAATGCGAAAATCTACAGATTCAAAAACGCAATCCCATATATTTCGCCTAGCCAAACATATCAAGATTTTCACAATTTGCTAAACGCCCATTTTTTGTCTCTCAATACGCCTAAACGAACGGGCTCTTAATAAAATTTATAAAAAATTATAAATATATATATATATATATATATAAAGGGTATATTCATTATAAATTTTGAATATATTCAGCTAATGACTAATTTATTCATCACTTATGTCATAATATTTAATAAGCTAACTAAATAAATCAAACTAGCAAATGTTTATAACATATACATTCAAATTGCTTAAATTCAAAAGTGAAAATATATTACAAATGGCCCAAAAATTAATTTATTTTCATCATATTGGATAATCAACCATATCTAAGTCAATGTTATCATCACGTTTATCATTTTACAAATTTATTTCTTCATAAAATTTTCTTCATCATCATTAACATTTACTATCTCTTCTTGTTCTTTTTATTTTAATAATTAAAAAAAAAAAAAAACCTTCTTGGCATTCTAGTTTCTTGGACTTATAACAATAATGAAAACAAAATAAAAAATAATTATATTTTCAATTAATATCTTTTTCATAGTATAGAAAACAAATTGGGTAAAATATTATTTTGATCCCTAAATTTTACCAAAAGTTTGGCTTTCATCCTTAAACTTTAAGAAGTTCATTTTTTGTCCCTAAACTATTAAAAGTTCATTTTTTTGTCTCTAAACTACTGAAATTTTTTTATTTATATCCTTAAAATTTACCAAAAGTTTGTTTTTCATCCCTAAACTATTGAAAAAAGTTATTTTTGCATCCCTATTTTTGTCTCTAAACTATTGAAAAAAAATCTTTACAAAGTTTAGGGATGAAAAAAAAAACTTTTTAAAGTTTAGGGATGAGAAACAAACTTTTGACAAAGTTTAGGGACCAAAATAGTATTTTACCCAAATAAATTTGTAAATATTAAAGTGAAGTATAGTGTGTACTATGTAGTCCAAATTTTGTAGAAGAAAGAGAAGGAAAAAAAAATTATGAATATGTTATTTTATTAGGTTAAATGAAGTAACCTAATAATTTTGTGTTTAAAACAAATCTAACAACTTGTTATATTCAAATAAAAGCAAAAATTTTAACAAAAAATCTAATTTTAAAGCATTTGTATATGTATCGTACGATATGTATAATTTTACGATACGATACGATTCATACGATACACACACTGTATTATACGATTCATGATTATTTACGATACACCGATACAATATAGAACTTTTTACACACAATACGATACGTATCGCGCATCATTCGATACTGACAACTATGTCAACAACCAAAAAAAAAAAAATTCCTAACCAGTCTAATATTATAAAAAAACATTATTTTGTTTTTGTTTTTGTATTTATTAGTAAATGATTGCATCTTAATGTATTTCGAAATAACGATTTTGAATATTCATAATTTTTTAATACTATATGGATGCTTATTTTGAGTTTATTTATTTATTTATTTATAAATAATTTTTTTTCTTAGTACTTCGGCCTTGCTAGTTTGAAATCTCGAGTCTGTCGCTGAAAAAAAGTTTATTGATCATTCTGCTAATATGTTATAATCAATGTTATTGAATTTTTATTCTTTGCGTTTAGATGGAAAGTCTATTCTATCCATGCACGGCAATTCTGGTCAACTTAATTTATTGACTTTTAATACAAAGCATTTATCATGATTCGATTTTAGCTTGACTCCATGTGATGTGTTCACGAACCAAATCAATTCATGTAGATTAAAAGGCAGGACACTTAAAAGTGTTCGTAGGTGTAATTTTTGTATTGATTGAGTACTCTACTGAGTACATATGTTTGGGTGGTAATGTGCTATTGTGGATGATATGACAAACATGTTTCATCGTGATTTTTGTATAATTTTCAATTGTGAATTTAGCATGCTTTAAAGACCATTTTTATGGGTGGTAATGTGCTATTGTGGATGATATGACAAACATGTTTCATCGTGATTTTTGTATAATTTTCAATTGTGAATTTAGCATGCTTTAAAGACCATTTTTAATGGATCTATATATCTGTATGCTTTAAAAACCATAGAATTTTACTATATATAAATTATAATGAAGAATCATGATATATTTTTACTGGATCTATGTGGTAAAATTTTCAAAGAATTTGAGAGAATTTTGATCCAGCTAAATTTTTCGCTGATATATCTCCTTAAATGAAAAATTTTCCTCTTTTCCTAAATTGAGAATTCAAGTGTGTTAATTTTATTATTTTGTAATTATGAGAATTATTGGATTATATGACACTATTCGTTTAAAATTTACATTATAGACTAAATAAGTGCATACAATATTGTACACATTTGCATAAAATCTACACATTTTCATAAAAGGTACACTGTTATAAACATTTGTTTACTCATTGAGGTATTTAATAAAAATTCTGATAATTTTAAATTCTACAAAATTGACCATAACATATTATCAATGAACATTGACCAACGACCACCATAAACTTTTGCTGTTGACGTACAAAGCTTCCAAGTTATAAGATGTGTAAAAGCTGTTGACGATAACATATTTTCATATTAACCATTGATCACCATATTTTCATATAATGAGAAATCGTTACATATTTTAGAAATATATGGTTTAAAATAAGTGTAAGCTAATATTACGTATAATTTGAATCTCTTCTAAAAAAATGTATAATCATAATTATTTTTAATTGTATTCATGTATATATATGCACATGGTTACACGCTAGTTTCCAAAATGTCCAATTACATTTTGAAAATGGATGGTACATAGATCATAATTACTATAAATACACATGTAAATATGAGTGTGAAATCCAAGCATTAATATATATATATATATATGAATTAATTCATCACTTCATATGTGCACACTACATTTTGATTTCAAAATTTATTTAATTAAAATTAAGTCTTGCAAAATTTTCATATTAAATGTTGTAGATATTTTCCTTAGCAAAGAACATAAAAGGCATGACTATCTCTCTCTCTTTATTTTATTTTTTAATTTTTTTAACACGTGAGAACAAAGCCCAAGAAACCCCAAAACACCAAAATATCTCAAATCCAAAACACCAAAACCCATTGAAACCAAAACCAAGCAATCAACAAACCCACCCCACGACTCACCACCTAACTGACTACCACTTCCACAACCACGACTCACCATCGAACCTAACTGACCACCACTTCCACAACCACTAACCGTCACACCATAGAGGGACAAGGTAGAAAGAGAGAGACCCATTGAGAGAGAGACCCATTAAAAAAGAGACACTGATTTGAGCGAAAGAGAGAGTGAAGCACCAATCTTTGAGAGAGAGACATCAATTTGAGCGAGAGAGAGAGAGAGAGCCACCAGTTTGAGAGAGAGAGAGAAACCGCCTTGAGAGAGGAGGAGTTTGAGACATTTGGGTTTGATTTTAAGCAAAATTGAGAGTTAGAGAAAGCGGATCGATGGGCAATGAGCAATGTGCAAAGATGGCAGTGCTTGGTCATGGAGTTAAAGAGAGATCCAGTGGTGGTAGTGTGATGAGCAAATATGGTAGTGCTCGGGCATGGAGTTAGAGAGAGATTTGATATTTTCAGGAGAGAGAGAGAGAGAGAGAGAGAGAGAGAGAGAGAGAGAGAGAGGAAGGATTGTGAATGTCTTAGAAGAGTTGGAGAATCGATTTTAGAAGAAGGTTTTGGGGTTGAAGTTTTTCTTTTAAGTGTGTGATTGTGTGAGAAAATGCTTAGTAAAATGTTATTTTGATTAATTGTTATTGATTTAAGAATATAATTTATATTTTGGGAAGAACACAAAGAACACAAACATGTTCTTCCAAAAAATNTGTGCATGAAGGATGTTCCACCACCCTTTTTTTCAATTGTATTGTCAGACATTGCTGGTTTACCTTAAATAAAGTTCGTTGGCTTGACCCTAAAAAAAAAATTAAAATTTAAAGCTAGACATAAACATATTATATGATGGAATACTTTTATTTGGATCAGTACGATTTCATTTTGTTTTCGATCTGATGCAGTCCAAAAATAATTTACAGAAGGGCTTAGAACTAGTAGTACTTGGTATCTCCAAAAGGCTCAAATTTGGGTTGGGCTTGGGGACAAGGATATCTTGTATTGGGCACAGGCATGTGGGCATATCCCTACCTTTTTTTTTTTTTTCTTTGTTTTTTGAGAATCAAGTGTACTGAAACAAACTTTTTTCTTTGTTTTTGATTTGCCGCAGCTCATGAAAGAAGGTGCAAAAAGTTATGTTATGTATAAGTAGGCATAACGCCGCATAGGCCTTTTGGACTGTGTTAATGACACTTTTTTTTTGTTCCCCTTTTAAGGAAATGATGGAAAAAAAAAAATTTATTTCAAAAAATCTCACTGTCTGCCATGAGAAAGAAAAATGGGAGTAACCTTCCAACCGAATAACTTCTTTCTCACCTGGCTTACAAGATCTCAAAATATGAGAACATGAAACTTCTATAAAAGATGGGACATGATAACTTCTTTGCCGCACAATCAAGGAGTACAAATCCAAATTTGTTTCAGCTACCAATTAGCTGACTTTGATGGGTTTAATAATTGAGTGCTTTTAAAAAAAAAAAATTGAATAAAGACTTTATTGAACGAAAGAGGAAAACAGAGGAGAGCTCATATCTTGAGCTTGCTCCAGCAAAATTATGCACCCCTTTCTTCTTCTCTCCCCAATACAAGCCATGTGTCATAACAAGAATTAAACAAAATGAAGAACATTATACTATTACTAGAAAATAAAGCATATGAAGCAAGTACTCGGTTATTTTGTAAGTAAGGTTGCGTTTGGTTCAACGGAAATGCTTTTCCGAGCATAAAATCATTTCAGGGGAAATTGTTTTCCGGTAAAGGAAACTCTATTTAGGCTGTTTGGCTGCCTCGGAATTCATTTTACGGAGAATCAATTCCGGTGTTTGGTTTGTTCAAACATTTTACGGAAAATGCTTCCAGTTTTACGAAAAATCAATCCCGGTGTTTGGTTTGTTCAAATGTTTTACGAAAAATGGTGATCGTTTTACGGAAAATCAATTCCCATGTTTGGTTTGTGGATCATTTTACGGAAAATATGAAATGCCTTACAAATTCGTGCATTACAAACCTGTAACAATACAAAAATAATCATTCACTTCAACATAAAAAATAATCATCCGAATATACCCATAATATTTATATCAAAACAGCCACATCAGTCTTTCACCATTGGCATTACACCTCCATGGTGTACAAAAATGATACCTATACGTGGTATTTGAATAGTACAAATACATAATTTGGACAATTGTATCGTCCCAATAATACAAAAGACTTATATATATAATACAATAGTTAATCCCTTTAGCTAATTGCTGGAACTACAACAAAAGTTAATCCCTAAAGCTACCGTCACAGACCACATGAAACAGACAAGTCAGAGGTGTGTGCACAAAAAATTATCCATCCACAGCTTTCTCAGCTTAGCATTCTTGGCTAGAAATCCCCGTGCTGCCTTCTTATTTTCACATAGATGGTCAAAGGCAGTTGCGAGCATGTTTTCACTATACCCATCCGCCATCATAGCCATGACCTCAGAGTAAAGAGCTGTGTAACCAACAGGCCCTAGGTTGATTTCTTTCAAAGCCACAACAATTTCCTTCAGTTGATTATACAGGTCAGTCAGCACACTATCTTCAGAGGGAGGTGCACGCCCTCTTTTGTGGGACTTGGAAATTCTCGACCCAGTGGCGGATGACTCTACCGCATTCTTCCCTTTGTCCACCACACCATCCTCCGCATTGTCTGCCACAAACTCAGTACTATCCTCATTGTCTGGCTCATTCTTAATATCCACATACGACTTAGAAAAGCTACCCGTGGCTGTATCCTTCCCCATTACAATAGCTAATTCATTGTACATCTCAATCTTTTTGTTCAGATACTCTGCATGCTTTCGATGCACCTATAAGGGAGAAGGGAATGTTTAATAACAATGCAATAATCACTTCACTTATAAATTCAATATTCAGTTCAATATAGATGCCATTAGATGATTTAGGTCAATGATAAACAAAAAAATCTGTTCGGGAACAGGAGACATAACCCATGATTTTGAAGATAAGTACAACAGAAAATACAATGTACAAATGCTAAGACCAGATTTGTCAATAGATCCGCACATGACAGTTATATTTGAAAATTTGTAAAAGTAATGGAATCCTAAAAAGAATGACACTATAAATTTCATATAAAAAGGGTACTTAAGCAAAGACATAACCCATGATTTTGAAGATAAGTACAACAGAAAATACAATGTACAAATGCTAAGACCAGATTTGTCAATAGATCCGCACATGACAGTTATATTTGAAAATTTGTAAAAGTAATGGAATCCTAAAAAGAATGACACTATAAATTTCATATAAAAAGGGTACTTAAGCAGCCTTGTCTTGTTCTCAATTCATAGATTATAAAAGCCAAAAACATATATTGTCATTTATATTAAGAAAATATAGTTGGAAGCCATACCATGACTTCTTCTTGATATGTTTTCACATCTCATGTTATTATCTTTAAGTTATCGTCCCAGCCGAAACCACTCTTCTTCCTAATAGTTTGAATAGTGGTCCACATAGTCCTAAGAGTCCTCAGCCAATTCTCTACATAAGAGGGGTGGCACTCGACCCCAAATTGTGTAGACATCTCCTTCGCTACAAAAGCAAAGGAGTTGGCCTTGAAGGTGTTAGAAGGCTTATTGCCCTTTGCAGCCTCCTCGGCCAGTAGCCTAAGTAGAGTCGTGTGCATGGGGGGTAGCCACCTGAATTGTTTAGTGCCGCTCACCTTCTCTATTCCCTTCGACATTCCTACATATGAAAATTGTATAGTGAGAGTAGCATTTAAAAATGAGAGTAACATTTAGTAATTACGCTCGGAATATGAACAACAAATCAAACACACATACAACCACGCTTATAGATGTGCATAACAAAATGAAACATGCTAACACTAGAAATAACAATATAATGCTGGAAATACTTTTTAATGCTGAAAATACTTTTTCCTTTCACCACCAGAAGTCTATAGTAAATACATTATTCTTACAGGAAAAAAAATACAGCACATATTACAATCATAGAAATCTAAATAAAGTACTACTCTTTACTCCTAGTATAATCAGACTACATAGCTTGGCATATCTGATCTCTCAAGTATTCCACACTCTACTGTCTTCAATGGAGTCCCGACGTGACTGTATTTCTTGTTGGGTGCCACTAGACTCTACTTGATTCATTGCAGCTTCCATAATATGGTCATTTGGTTCAACCCCCATAATGGTTCTGCATCCAACACTCGAAAACATTTCTTCAACACTCCAAACCCTCGCTCAATGGTAGTTCTCAATGAAGAATGTCAGAGGTTGAACAATTCTTGCTCATTCTTAGGAAGATGATCACTCACTAAATTCTTTCAAGTGATATCTCACACTCCGATAAGGTGACAAAATTCCATTTTTATTACCATACTCGGCATCACCAAGATAATATTTACCTACATATATTCAAAAATAAAACTAAATCACTACTATGCTTAGGAAAACACACAATATTTATTAAACTAATAAACCAAAAAGGTGAAGTAATCCTATAATACCTTTGGGAATTGAAAATCCCCCTAGCCTAGCAAACGCATCATTTAACACATGTGAATCGTGTGCACTACCTTCCCATCCAGCCAATACATAAGTGAACTTTAAGTCAAAACTAATAGCAACTAACACATTTTGCACGATTCCATCTTTGCGACCACGAAACCTTCTTGTATTTCAGGTGGTACAGATGCACGAACATGTGTACCATCGATTGCTTCAACACAATCCTAATTTTCGACAGACATAATGGTTTAAAATTACACAAATCTTCACAATTTACAAAAATACATAAGTCGCAATTTTTACCTTCAAATATGGGTAGAACCTTCTGCTATTCCTTATCTCTGGGAGTGTATCTTCGCTAGGCAGTCTTATTAGAGCTCTATATAATTTTAGGACCCCTCTAAGGACGACCTTGAAGTATCTATGAACAGTCTCAGTCGATCTATGGAACCGATTACCAATTACACAGAACCTCACATTATGACCAATAATGTGATAGAAAATTAGCTATGGAATCATCCCATCCAAATTCTCTTTGCCTTGTCCTTCATAGCACTTTTTAGTTCATCCATTTATTTCCTCATGTTACGAAGCTCATTCTCCACCCTAGTGGAATCTTCTCCTGAAGTTCTATTTCGCCTGTTGGCTTGAGAGTTTGATTCTTCTTCATTTTGGTTTTCACCCGTTCGCCGACTTTTTGCATTTTGGGATTCCATTGTCTTTCGTAGTTCTTCATTCTGGTGAGTCAGCTCTTCCACATTGGCCAAGAAGGCTTGGATTTGTTGTTGTTGCACAACATCTGGCTAAGGTGTGGCCTTTATTTCCATCTCACACTCGAGGAATTCTTTTGTCACTAGGAAAGATGGCTTGAATGATTAGCGTTCCCACAGATGGCACCAAACTGATGATGTAAAAACTAACAATTGAGCTCCTCATCGTAGCGAGTGGACGATGCTATGAATGGGGTCATCTTTGTAGATGAGAAGCCTATAAAATGAACTGAGGGGAAGAGTAACACATCGATGTGGTGTCAGCCAAACTGCCTTTGATGCTTAAATCAGTAAGGGAGAATGATTCTAGAGAGAAAATAAGTTAAGAGTGATTTCGTAGAGTATTTGTGTGTACCTTTAACTTTTGTTGTCTTCTCTTTTATAGTTATATGCCTCATTAATGGGTAATGATGTGCTACATTTATGCTCAATTACTAGTGCATTACAGAATTTTTGTCTGGAGATCACAGCTCATTCTGTGACCGTTGTTCCATCCGTTACGTTTCGTCATCAATGTGCATAATAAATGTGTAACGTCTTCTCTGGGTGAATGACGATCTGTGTGTATTGACGACCATAAATTTTTGGTTCATCAAGACACATGGCTTCCACTTCTAGAATGACTAATACTTGTATGAGTGGTGTGCACACTGATTTTACGGTCCCTCATTCGTTCAAGATTAAGAAATTGATCTTGACGTTAGGATCCTATAGATTCTTCACGATTTGGTCCTGATCCTACCATGATTGAATGAGCTCAAGAATGTTCAAGTACCTCACAGACGACGCCAACTGTAAGGACACGATTTGCTTTTAAAGCCTAAATGAAGGGTCAATGGCCCAAAGAGCCCAAAACAATAAATTTGTTAGAGAGTGGGCTTGAATATGAACTTTCAATGAGATAAGTAGATAGTAGTCACAATAGGTTAGTTGTGGTTGGGAAGAATATAACAAACAGTTTAAGCAAGAAAAGCTCTCCTCGATCAAGTTTAAGGATGATTTGTTCTTATATATTTCTCTTAGACTTAACTAAAATTACAGTTCTTGAGTGTATAGTGATTTTTCTACAGATTATTTAATGATCCCTCTGTAATGAGATTTTTCTCCTTTATATTCTCCTTCCTTCTTTCATCTCAGCCCTCTACTTGTAGATCAGATTACTGGCCTTAATACTTGTCTCATCAGCACCTTCCTAAAATTTTTGGAGGTAGCTGTAAGGCTAAAGATTACTGTTCAAATATCACCTTCACATTAATGTAGTCAGGGAATTAGATGTAGAGCATTTAATATGGTGGTAGCAGCTTTCTTCTTAGATATTTCCCAACTCTCTTTTGTTTTATCCTTATCTGATGTTTATCCTTACCAGCATGATTTTTTGTTGCCTTGTCCTTGATGAAGGGTCAGACCTTTGACCTCTACTTTGTCTAGTCGGGGAGACACTTCTCCTCAGACAACGTTTCCAGTTCTTTATGACAAACTTCTTTCGTAACCCATTAACCGGTATGCCCTCGTTAGTATTTACCTGTCCTCGGGCTATCTAACGTCCTCGGACATGGCCCACGGCCCAATACCTATATCTAAGCCCTTCTTCCTGATAATCATCATTAGTAGTAACATTATTCTTACTTTTATCATTATTTCATATAGCATATTTTACAATGTCCTCTGAAGGGCCGTCAATTTGGCTTGAGGATTGAGATTATGAGGTGTGTAAAGGCAAAATAATATAGAATTAGAAGTTACAAGAGAAAAACTATTTAGTTTTTGGTTGTTCTAGTACTGCTAACTAGAATTAGTAATGTCTCATTCAGGTGTGACATTCTTTATATACTCCTTGAGATATATCGGACATCATTGTGAAAGTAAAAGACATCACAAATCGATGGAGACACAGGAGCTGAAAAGGGATTAAGATTTTAGGGAAATGTGAAATAGGTTTTGTTTTTTTGTTTGTTGAGATGTTATTAAGTGTATTAGGATGTATTGATTTTACAATGAGTTTAAGTAAAAATATGATGTGGCATGTCCTTATTGGATGTTCTGTAAAGTGAAAAGGTAAAATAGATAAAATAACTTTTTGTGGTGTCAAATAGCTAAATTTTTAGTACTACCAATGTGGATGCTCTAAGTCAACATAAGCCTTTTGGACAGTGTTGATGACACTATTTTTTTTGTCTCCGTTTTTAGGAAATGATGGAAAAAAATATATTTCAAGAAATCTCACTGTCTACCATGAGAAAGAAAATTGAGGGCAACCTTCCAACCGAATAGCTTCTTTCTCACCTGGCTTACAAGATCTCAAAATATAAGAACATGAAACTTTTATAAAAGATGGGACATGATAACTTCTTTGCCGCACAATCAATGAGTACATATCTAAATTTGTTTCAGCTACTAATTAGCCGACTTTGACAGTCTAATTTGTTTTGTTTTGTTTTTTTTTTTTTTTTTT
>NW_027070417.1:0-3569 GCF_002906115.3 Quercus suber
GTTATTGGTGATGATCAAACTGATTCGAGTGGTGTATGCCACATATGGGCAATGACAGAGTATGGTGTGGCCAAATCTTGGACTAAAAAAAGTGTACCAATGGATAAACATGTAAAGTTTCTTAGTTGCACCATCAATGGTGAACTTCTAATTAGAAGGTATGATTTGAAGGTGCGAATAGTCTCATTTGACCCTGAGAGTTTGAAAGAGGAAGTTCTTAGAATTCCAGATCCTAGAGATGTGATTTACACAACAAATTTTGTGGAGAGCTTAGTTTTACTTGATGGGCTAAGCAATGAATCCTACAGTTTGGGGTAATAACTAGTCATTCTTGTTATTTTTGTATTTGTGAATAAAAGAATTTGTTATTATGTTGTGTTTTCTTTCCGTTTGTTATAGAGTTGAAAGTACTATTTTTGATGGAGAGAACTAAATTTTATTAAACAGAAAATGATTCGTTTAGAAATTATGGCAATTGTATGTTACAAATAAAACATGTTTGAGATATTTTGTGCATATTCGCGAATAAGGCATGCTATGATTTTCACATATATGTTTAGCCAATTAGCTAACACAATTCCTATATAAAAAATAAAATAAAAAATTTATCCAACACAATATTATTTATTGGACATAGTATAATGATCAGTTTGAAAAAAAAAATTAGAGAGTTTTAACTTATGACATCTGGTCATGATAGTTCTTTATTATCAGACCAAGACACCAATCGGTTTTTACTATAGAGAAGATTGAATTCCAAATCTCTTATTCAACTATTAGAAACTTTACCAGTTGAGTTAACTGAAACTCACTATCTGTTTGGAAACTATGGCTATTATTTGTTACCAAAAAAAAAAAAAAAAAGTTTGAGAAATTTTTTGTTTATTCTTGAACATGGCATACCATGATTTTAACATACATATTTAGCCAAGTAGTCAACATAATCTAATGTTTAACCTTGAGTGTGAGTTATCTAACATTATCTTCTTCTAAAAACAAAATCTAACATAATCTTATTTATTGGACATAATATATAAATGATTACCCATCTCATTAAGACGGCTTATTTTGTATCAAAATTACTATGTTTTGCCAAGAGTCTTATAGTTCAATTTGTTAATATTTATCGGTGTTTCCAAGATATCTATGCAAGATTCAAAATCCCACCCCCCCCCCCCTTCCCCCGGTTGCAATTATTGAATTATTTTAAAAATAAAAAAACAAAAAACAAAAACAAAACATTATTATGTCTCTCCATATTGTAGCCTCTTACTTTAGGATCATTTTGATTTTGCCATTTTATATTCAATAATTTACATTTTTGTTCCTAACATTATATAATGTTTTTCTACAAAAGAAAAATCATATAATGTTTTGAATCTCTTTCTCTTCATCCATGCCCATTAATAACTTAATGTTAAATGTCATGTACGCAACATAAAAGCAATGTAGTTTTTATTTTATTGATAATTTGATAGATAACACAATGGAAGGAGGGGAAGATTTGAACTCTTGTTCTCTTAATAAAAGAGAGTAAGTTACTGCACTAATAAGCTAGAAAAATCTTGGCAAAAAAAACTAGATTTATTACATTAAATCTACTTCATTTTGGGTCCCCTAACATTATATATGTTTTGAATGTCTTCTTTTCATTTGTATAATATCCATTAACGATAGAGCCATTAAATGTCACGTAATCTTTTTTGTTAAAAAAAAAAAAAGAAAGTTAAAATTATGGAGGGTGGGTTGTCTTTCTTTGATTGCTAAAGGGTTTTTTTTTTTTTTCCTTAAAGAAAATTTTGATTATTGAAGTTGGAAAAGTAAAATAAATAGGTTTTTCGGGAATTTGAAATTTTCGATTGTTTGAGGATCAAACAGCTGGCATATGTTCTCTTTTAAAGAGAAGGTGAATTTTTTTTTTTTTTTTTGGAACGATTTGTAGAATCAACTAAATGGTTTTCTTTATTGTTTCAAGCAATTACTGCATAAATGCATAATTTATTCATTGTTGTTAATTGTTAGTAACTTAACGGCCAAAACAAAATACAGTGACTAGTACTCTTAGTACAATATACAAGTAATTTTTTGTTCTTTGATTGCATATATAGAAATTCAATGAAAAATTATTGACTATTAGCTATGTCTATGTTTTCTTGAGATAAAGTTATGTCTATGTTACAAGACTTAAACAAATAGTTTCCATTTAAATAAAATAAAAAGACTTAAACAAATAGAAATAGTGGTTTATACTCCCCTGGTGTAAGCCTACCACACTTAACGACTTCCGCGTTTTCGCCAAACAGTCTTTGCTAGTTAAGCCATCCTTCATGTTGGCTCTATAAGTAGATATTCCCTCAATGTTGTGTTCTATTAGGCTATGGATTATAAGAACAAATGTAGTTAAATGAGATTAAAAATGATATAAACTTTTAATAATAAGCTATTTGTATATGGATAGTGCTAACAATATAAAGTGAGAGAGAATGACTGGATAGTCTGTATATTGATGTATATGAAACAATATACAAAAGAGAGTCTTATATAGGCTAGGTATGTGTGCAGTACAAGTAACATGTATGCAGTACAAGTAATATACTGGGCTAAGCCCAATGGACTAATCTAGCCTAATCTATACACTAACATCCCCCCTCAAACTCGAGGTGGCAAGGAGGAAGCCAACTGGAATTTGGATATAAGATCTCGAAAACAACCAAGCGGGTGAGACTTGGTGAAGATATCAGCAGGTTGATCAGCAGATGAGATGGAGAACAACTTGAGATTGCCTTTCTTGAGATGCTGGCGAGTGATGTGGCAGTCGATCTCAATGTGCTTGGTGCATTCGTAGAAGACATCATTATGAGTAATGTAGATAGCACTACGATTGTCACAATAAAAAGGAGTAGCAGTGGGCTGTGGAGCATCCATGTCAGCCAAGAGCCAGCGAAGCCAGATAAGCTCGCAGGTGGTGTCGGCAAGGGCACGATACTCAGCCTCAGTACTGGAATAGGAAACAACATCTTGCTTTTTGCTATGCCACGAGACAAGAGAAGTACCTAACAGGAAACAAAAACCTGTGATAGAGCATCGATCAGTTGGATCACCTGCCCAGTCCGCATCTGAATAAGCATGAAGCTCAAGAGAAGACCGAGAGGAGTAGTGTAGACCATGATAAAGTGTGCCCTTGACATATCGAAGAATCCGAAGAACAGCAGCATAGTGGACAGAACGAGGGGCATCTATGAACTTACTAACCATACCTACGGCATGTGAAATATCCGGACAAGTAATAGTGAGATAGATCAGACTACCAACCAACTGACGATAGTGAGTAGCATAAGATATAGATTCACCATCCAAGGGTGTGAGCTTTGCATTGTATTCCAAAGGAGTGGAAACAATCTTGTTGTCAGTGATACCGGCTTTGGAGAGAAGATCAGAAGCATATTTAGCTTGGGAAAGATAGTATCCATCAGAGGATGAGGTAACCTCAAGCCCAAGAAAATAGCTGAGAGTGCCCAAATCTTTCATCTCAAAATGCTGACTAAGGAAGCGCTGAAGAGAGCGGATAC
>NW_027070417.1:17657-28199 GCF_002906115.3 Quercus suber
GGAACAAAAAGGAAGAAAACAAAGAAGCTAAGCAAGAAGACCAAGAAAGTTTATGCAGCCAAGAAGTCAAGCAAAATATCTTGGGTGATTCACGTATATTGCTAAGGAAAGAAAGGATGACTCACCTTTTCAACCTTTCATTTTCTTTGCATTCACACTTACACTTTTTTACAAAGAATAATATCACTTTGCATATATATATATATATATATATCCTTACTTTAATACACTTAATTAAACACCAACAACTATGTATCTAATAACTTAAACAACTTAATATAATTTTGTACATACTTAATATATATACATAATACAATTAGCCACTAATTATTTATAATCTTTACAATTCTTAATTAATGGCATTATAAAATAATATGTTTATTAAATACTCTTATATTACTCATTGAAATAAAGTGGCTTAAAATAATAATTAATCACTTGAACACAGGTTAATTATAAAATTGGGTCGGGGTGTTACACTGACTACACAGGGAGGATAACTAAATGGGGTACAGTTCTAGGGGCTTTTAACATTAAGTATATGCCTCGCACTTCCATGAAGGGTCAAGTGCTCGCAGATCTGGTGGCCGAGTTCACCGAACCCCCATTAGAAGAATGGAATCCAACGCTGAACATGGATGAAAATTCGGTTGGCATGATTTCTCGACAAGGTCACTTATCTTAGGAAGTATACGTGGATGGCGTAGCAAATCAAAAAGGCTCCAGAGTGGGGCTAGTGCTGCTATCCTCTGTGAAGATCACCATTGAAAAGTCATTGAGGCTTTACTTCTCGGCTACAAACAATGAGGCCAAGTATGAAGTTTTGTTAATGGGAATGACCATGGTTCAAAAAATGGGTGGAAAGTCAATAAGTGTATTCTCGGATTCAAAGTTAGTCGTCGGCCAGGTAACTGGAGAATTTAAAGTGAAGGATGAAAGAATGCAGGAATATTTGAGTTAAGTCAAACACCTGCAATCAGAGTTTGAGTCTTTCAATTTGCAACATATCCCAAGAAGCGGAAATACGCATGCTGATTCATTAGCCATGCTTGCACCATCCTCAACGCAGAACCTGCCACGGGTTATCCTTGTTGAGGACTTGCACAAACCCACAGACATGAGAATTGAAACAGTCTTAGTTCATCAAATCAGAGCAGGGCCTAGTTGGATGGACCCTATAATTCAATTCTTGAAGGAGGATGTTTTGCCTGAAGAGAAGTCAGAAGCTGATAAAGTACGTAGGAAAGCCACTAGGTTCTGGTTGTCCGAGAACCAGAAGTTATACAAACGTTCATTTTCAGGGCCATATTTTCTGTGTATACATCCTGAGGCAACTGAATCCATCCTTGAAGAATTACATGAAGGAATTTGCGGAAGCCACACTACGGGTAGGTCCTTGGCACATAAAGTCATTACCCAAGGTTATTGGTGGCCAAACATGCAAAGGGAGGCCCAAGAATACGTGAAAAAATGCTATCAATGCCAACAGTTCGTGCCAAACATACACCAGCCTGTGGGAGTCCTTAATCCATTATCTACCCCATGGCCATTCGCTTAGTGGGGCTTGGACATTGTGGATCCATTCCCTAAGGCAGTAGGAAACAAGAGGTATCTGCTAATCGGCACAGGTTATTTCACCAAATGGTTGAAGCCGAACCTTTTACTAATATTAGAGATGTGGACGCAAAGAAATTTTTTTGAAAAAACGTTGTCACACGGTTTGGGATTCCTCATACACTCATATCAGACAATGGCCTTCAATTTGACAACACGGCATTCAGAAGCTATTGTTGTGAATTAGGGATCACAAATAGGTACTCTACTCCTGCTTACCCCCAGGGTAATGGATAGGTGAAAGCTGTTAAAAAGGTCAAAGTAAACGGACTAAAGAAAAGGCTGGATGGTGCAAAAGGCAAATGGGTGGAAGAACTACCTCATGTCCTCTGGACATACAGGACTACACCTCGTAGGTCTATTGGGGAGACCCCCTTTTCCATGACTTATGAGGCTGAGGTTGTCATCCCTCTAGAGGTTGGTTTCCCAACATTAAAAACTAGTTCATACAGTCTGAGTAGCAATGACGAGCAGCTAGAGAAGAATTTGGACTTGATTGAAGAAAGGAGTGAGAATGCAATGGTCCAATTGGCATATTACCAGCAAAAGCTCAGACAAGGTTATGATGCCAACGTAAAAGTAAGGCCTTTTTCACCTAGTGATTTGGTGTTAAGGAAAGTTGTGGGCACTGCAAAGAACCCAGCTTGAGGAAAGTTAGGACCCAATTGGGAAGGGCCATACCGTATCACTTTAGGGGCTGGCATCGGGGCATATTTTTTGGAAGACTTAGATGGTCATGTAATACCACGGCCGTGGAATGTAAACAACCTTAAAAGGTATTATTATTGAACAAGTTTTCTTGAGTCTGTATGCTTATCTGTTATATTAAGGTTTTCATGCTTTCTATGTCCATTACAATTCTTATAAGTGTTTAAACTTAAATCCATTCATGCCTGAAGTCCTCAGACCAGATGATATGGGTTAGTTAATACTCCATTACAGTTCTTATAAGTGTTCAAACTTAAATCCATTCATGCCTGAAGTCCTCGGACCAGATGATATGGGTTAATTAACACTCTATTACAGTTCTTATAAGTGTTCAAACTTAAATCCATTCATGCCTGAAGTTCTCGGACTAGATGATATGAGTTAGTTAACACTACATTACAGTTCTTATAAGTGTTTAAACTTAGATCTATTCATACCTGAAGTTCTCGGACCAAATGATATGGGTTAGTTAGCACTCTCTTACAATCTAGTATTGAAGTTATTAATTGTATAAATCAATTCGTAACACACGTCTCGTAGTATTCTTTTATTTCTATTGGTGATCAACTAAATTATTCAAAGGTCATTGATTCGTGGCAATAGTTATAAACTAAAAGGCTTATTAAATGAGAACATTAGAAGTAAAAGAAAGGAAAGTGTCTTCATTAATCAGCAAAGAAGATTTACATTGTTTAACAGTAAACGGCCTAAAAAAAAAAAAAGAGAAAGACAACAAAAAAAGAGAAAGACAACAAAAAAAAAGGCTCACTAAGCTCTTGCCTATAATTAGGACTCAGACTGGGAAAGGACGCCCTCAGTTTGAGATTTGGCTGCTGCATCCTTGGCTTAAGAAATCATGTCTCTCACTGTAAGGGAGTCTTCAGATGGCTTATCTGTCACTGGAGGTTGAGCCTCCTTACCCTCTTCAATTCCTTTAGGGATAGAAGCCTGAGGAGCAAGAGGTTGCTCAGAAGAAGGGTCCGCATCTGGAATCTCTCTAATGTCAGGCAGATAGTGAATGCTCTCGACCCTCCTTAACTTAGAATCTGTGGGGACGCCTGCGCGGTCCATTGCCACGCCCCAAGACTCATCGCAGTATCCCTTGCAGACTATGGCTACCTCCTCGATCAACCTATTTTCCGTATCTGTTACCCCTCACTCATAAGCAGCTACCACAACAGCCTCAGTGCATTCCCTGGCTACCCGAGCTGCATCTTTGGTTTTTTGCAACTCAGCTTTTAGGTCTAGAACAGCCTGCTTTTCTGTAGCCAGGTTTATTTCAGTCATGTGAAGTTGTTTACGCTGGTCCTCAGCTTGCTTCTCTGCAGTTTTTAGACCCACTGAGAAGCTGTTGCTAGCTTTGATGGCCTCTTTTAACTGCTCAGTCATTTGAGTGTGCTCTTCTTTCAAAACTCCCAGCTGCTTTTCCGCCTCCAGCCGGGAATGGGCCTCAGCCTTAACCTCACTTTGGGCGTTTTTGACTCGGCAATAAAAACCTACTGGGTAAGCTGCGCAAGAATTACAAAAGAATTGTAAGTGTTACGTTATATATGTATATGAATGAATTCGCGGATGAGTGCTTAAAGGAAAGGAAAAATGGCTTGCTTACCATCGCAAGATCCCTCTTCAACGACATGAAGAGGTTAGGCTGCCTGATACGCCTAGGACCATCCATATCCTTTCAGAGTAGGAGGGGTTGCTCCAGGGCCTCGGTTAGGATGCCAGCATACCCTCTCTAGGACTCCCAGATAGTGGCGTCCCAAGGGACAGGGGCGGCCTCCACTTCCAAACGGGGCTCCCAGGTGCGCTGTGTTCGACGCACTTCGGCTATCCACAGATGGGGCCCTCTTGTCTCGGGGGTCCTTTGCTTTCTTTTGTTACTTAGCCCCCTTTTGAGGTATTATCTCCCCTTCCTCATGGACCTCGACCGGCCTTTTCTTCTTCAAGTCTTGATTGGCCTTCAGCCCAAGGTCAATTGGAAGCTGAGGAGGAGGAGGAAGGAGATTGGGTGTGGCCTGGGTCTTTGGAATCTCCTGTGAGGTAACCCCCCCTCTGTTTCTATTGGCCATAAGGCCCTTTAAACCAGGTCTTTGCCTTAGATCCATGCCTTCTTCCTCCTCGTCACTGGAATCAGGCCAGGTAACTAAGAGTTTAGGTTTATAAACAAAGGAAAACCCTTCAGACTTAGTCGATGTGTCCAACAACTCAACGGGTCCCTCGGGCACTCCTTCTCCTCCCTCGAACCGAAATTGGTCTATCTCATCGTCTAGTGATTGGTGTGATGAAGCCGATTCTTCCCTCAAAGCGATTATCAGCTAAGGAACTTGTTGAGGTGGCCACACAACCGGAGGAAGGTCTTTTCGAACCAAAAAGCCAGGTTTGGAAACGTCTATTCGAGCAAGCCTAGGACTATCTAGTCTGATCACCTGGCCTGCATCTTGAAACATGCATGACAAAGGCACGTAATCCAAGATCAGATGAACAGCTCTCAATTGTCCATCTTCGCTAGGGAATATCTCCAACCTTAGCAAGTAGTTCAGTGCAGGGACATTGACGAGACTAAGTCTTGGAAAGATGTGATCTTTATCTGCAAAAGATTCGAAGAAGAATTCATGGTCAGCAAAAATTGTAATTGTTGTCCGAGAAGGTGAACGATTTAAAATAAGTAAAGGAGAAACTAAGAAAACTAAGGTCCTTGCCGAAGAACCTATCCCTAGGGCACCCCACCTAGTTTTCCTACCCTAACTGGGCAGGGAAGACCGTCATGCCACTCCCCGGAGACGACTAGATAATCGTCCTTTAAGCCTTTATTGGATTTGAGAAGACAGGAAATCAACCTCACCTCCTCAAATCGAGATTTTAGATAATATCCTCCGGCGAGTGAATGGCACTCGTACATGTGAACGACATCGTGCCATGTTAGCCGGAGGTCCATTTGATCATTTAAGGCATCCACACTCCCTAGGATTCTAAACATGTTGGGAGCGCATTGGTGGGGGCATAATTTGTGATTGCGTAGATAATCTCGGGCAATCCTACCCATGAGGATTGTCATCCCTCCTTCTATAAAAGCAATCATAGGGATGACGACTTGCCTCATATCTCTATCGGTCAATACCTTCTCTAGAGGAAAATACTCCAAACCCACTCACTGTGGGATTCAGTATTTGGCCCTAAAGCCCTCCATCCTAGTTGGAGAATCCACCAAAGATTTGAATCTACCCATTTAGTCAAATGAAGGAGACTAGAGGAGAGTTGATGAGAATCAACAAGCATTTAAGGATCCATTGCATGTTCCAGTTGGGCCTATTACTAAAGCAAGATCCAAGAAGATCAAAGAAGCACTTAATGGGCTGATTCAAGAGATTTGGGCTGATTCTAACGGAGAACATTCCAAGCTTGGCCCAAAAGAAGATGAAGGCGTAATAAATTTAATCTAAGCTATTGAGGGCTAATTTGGCTCAATTTGGTGTGATTTATGGTGTGGATTAGTGGCTAATTGATTTTCTAGCTCCATATCAGTTAATAGATATTTTTCTTAGTCTAGAGCGTCTAATTTTGGACCAGATCTACCTTAATTTTAGGCTTTTATTATTTAGAACGTTTTTAGCTAATTTTCCTATTTTGGATCTGCTAATTTCAGACCAAATCAACTTTTATTTAGGGTTTTATTATTTAGTACGTTTTTTTTTATATATTTTTCTATTTTTTCAGTCATGCCTTATAAATAGCATGCACTCATTGTAATAAGGGATTATTGAATAAAAATCAGAAAATGTGAGGCTTTGCTCTTCTTTTGGTTCTTCAAGAACTGTGAACTTATCAGGGATTCTTCCTTGTGGTGTTCAAACTTTATACATTTGGTTCATGATTCATTATAATCATTAGGTCAAGGTCTATTACTTATACTTTTGTTTCGTGTTTCGCTTATAAACGTTGGATCAGGATTCTATCAAAAATATGAATTTTAGCTTTCTTGGGCAAGTATTCCAATATTTTTATTGGGTCTCAAAGCGTGTCGATTGAGGTTCGCATCAAGAGTTTTATTGAAAAATAAAGAACAATGGGATCAGCTGAGGAGAAAGAGAAAAATTAAAGGAGTATATACTTACGGAAACAATCAAGTACGATAAATCCTACACCTTTTGAAAAGCTTTTGTATATTTGATTTTAAGGAAATGTGAAAGAGCTTAAGGGTTCAGTTCATTCGTAATTTCGAGCGCAGAAACTATTTTGAGTGCTTGCGAATTTCAAAAGTAAAAAAAATGAACTCCCTTTTGAATTTTATATATAGGGTGAGAAATGGCTTGGAAGTTATCCCGCTCAAAACCAAAGGGGAAATATCAGCCGTTAGATTAAAGTCCACTGTTGGATGCAAGGGATATAACGCCGCCCAAAGCAATTAATGCCGCCTCGCGAAATCCGAAATGTCAGTAGCAATAATGAAGCACACAAATCTATACTCCCACACGTATAAACTCAGGTATTTTGACATTTCTAGCCTTTCATTTCAAGGCAAACCAAAATCCCACTTCTTCTCCTCAGATATGAGGGAAGAACCTGAATTTTGAAGGGCTATTGCGGAGGTAAGAGCCCAAATTTGGATAGTGGGCCTTGGGTCTTGTCCGAGGACTAGAGTACATCCAAGGAGGAATAAATGGTTTTCTTAGAGACTTCAAGGTCAAGAGCTACGTGGGAGATGAATGGGGAAATGTTGTCCGAGGAGTATCCCCTCGTCGGATACGACAGCATCGATCAAGCCTAAAGTTAGATGGTGTAGGTGACCCTTCATATAATTCCAACAATAAGGACGAACTTCAGGCACATACAAAGAGGATAAGAATAAAGAAATATCTTAAAGAAAAATTGCTACCACAGCATTAAGTGCATCGCAGCAACTTTTCTGGCCGCATTTTTGTGGAAAAGACCCCTGAACAGTACAATCTCAGCTACCACCACTCACAAAGAACTAGAAAAGGATGTTTGATGGGACATGTACCCAAGTGAAGGTTTAGATGGCTAACAAGTGTACGGTCAAAATGACCTAAAGGGAGCTATATAATGTAAAAAATCTCCCATAAGAGGGGATCGAAAAATAGAAGAAAGGAGGAGAGCAGAAAGATTTCTGTAGCACTTTAGACCATCACAACTTTCAAATACAATTCAAGCCATAATTAATCTCCTCGGACACCAGTTTAACCAAGTTCTAAGTGTATTTTTTGTGCGTACTCATCCCTCAAATTATAACTAGCCGTTGTTTAATTCACATATAGTCCAGCTCTTTCACCCACGCTCTACAAATTTATTGTACTGGGCTCATTGGGCTCATATCCCATCACTTTTGAGCTTGAGCTACAAATCGTGACCCTACAGTATGTTTTAATGGGAATTTATGAATTTAAAAAAAGAGAAAGAAAAAAACAAACATACTACAAAATGGCAAAATGTTTTTTGAAATATTTTAAAGAATATAACTAAACATTAAAAAAATTAGCGATTTTCTTTGAGAGTATCTGAACATATTTTGCAAAGAAAATCATTATATGTTTGAAACAAATAGAGTCTCAATAAGAAGTAACTCGTTAATCATTATTTATTAATTGGCCCATAGCTTGAAGGTGAAAAATTGTAGAGTTTCATATAAAGAGTATATATATGCCTAACTTAATGCAAAACAGATCAGAATTCTGTAACCAAAATATGTGATCAGTTCCTTTGTATTCGTAAATAATACAAATAGAACCACCGATGATGTCCCAGCATCTCCTGGACGAGGTTGTGTACAATACCCTAAGTGCATTCTCATCAAAAGTGTTATAAATGCTAAAATGCTATTTTTAGTATTTATAATCACAAAAACCTACTCCATCAAAGATGCCATATGCTAAAAAATTTGACATCTTACTATAGTGAGCTCTCATTTTTTAGAACGCATTGTAGCAAGATGTTATAATTTAAAAAAAAAAAATTCCTGCTGTGTGAGAGAGAGGGAGAGAGGAAGAATAAAAAATAATAAAAAAAGAATATTTAAATGAAATGGTAAAAAAATAGAAGTTTTGATGTTAGGGGTATTGTAAAGTGATGTATTAGATGCTGTAAAGTTAGGTTTTTAGATGCTAAATACTAAAATTTTTAGAAGTCTTGATGAGAACGCTTTTACTAACACCTCACTGTAGCAAGCTGCTACTATTTTTTATTATTTTCCTTCTTTCCTTTTCACTGTCTCTCTTGTCTACTTCGTCCCCTCTCTCTTTCACATTTTCTTCGCCTCTCTGTTTCCCTTTCTCTTTGCATCTCGAGTTCGTGGGTCTTGGGTGTGACCGGGATGCAATGTTGGGTGTGGTTGGGCTGCCGTGGTTTTTCGTGGATCATGCATCTCCATGGTGGTTCTTGGTGGGTCTTTACGGTGGTTCGGTGAGTGTGTTTTGCGATTTGATATCAGTGAGTTTTAATTTCAATGATTTTGATTTATTTTGGTGGGTTTTTGATTTCGGTGGCTAGGTTCGTGGGTTGATTAGGGTGCCTTTGGGTGCTGGGTGTGGGTTGATCGGGGTGGTTGAGAGATAGGGTGGCTTCGGGTGTGGGTTGATTTCGATGGGTGTGATTTGATTTGTGATTTTGGGTCTTTGATTTTTGTTGTGATTTTGTGATTCTTTGATTTGTGATTTTGGGTCTTTGTTATGTTAAAATTTTTACAATCTTTGATGAGAACGCTCTAATAAAACCTCACTATAACAAGTTGCTAAAATTTTTAAGATTTGAAACTCTTGATAAAGATGAGTTTTTATGATTTGAGGGGTTAAAAACGCTAAAAAATAGTATTTAGCATTTTTAACATCTTTAATGGGAATGCTCTAACATCTGATAAAACAAGGCAGGGTTGGCGAGAAAACCCACCTCATAGCAGAGGGTAGGTCAGGTTTTGGCATTTGGGTTCTTGTTGAGTTCGGGGAAAACCAAAACTATACCCGGCCCATAACTATCCCTATATCTAAACTGAAGTTTTTGTGTGAGAAATGTTGTTGATATAGTTTAGCACGTGGCATAATTGTTTGATAGGTGCATGGACGGATTGCAAGGATTATGAATGTGTATATGCATGGGTGGCAAGGAATAAGGATAAGATTAGTATTTAATAATAAGCCTGAAGATATTACATAATTAATTTTATCAAACTAGTGGATTCCAGTCAGCTTAATTGATAAAGTCTCTGATGGTTGTATAAGAGATTTAGGGTTCAATCCCTGCCTACACCAAAAACTGATTGGTGTCTTGGTTTGATGATAAAATAGCTATCATCAAGAGCCCACACCATAAGTTGAAACTCTCTCAAAAAAAATTATCAAATTAATAATTTCTATTTAATAGGAATTTAATATTATAATAATATGATTCTTATTTATTAGGAATTGTACTTTTTTATTAATGGATATTTACTTAAAAGGTAATGATTAGAGACAAAAAAAAAATTAAAAAAATAAAAATAAAAGCTTTTTTAATGTTTAGGGAAAAAATTGATATCATACCAATTTTAGCAACAAAAATAATATTTTAGCCCTGACAAGAATTTCTTTGCAACAAGTGAGTCAATATTGTACCCGAGACCGTTTCGATTTGGGTTAAGGAACGAAATATTTCAGTATTGTTAGGATACCATGTACCATTTCAGAATTACCGCTACTTAAAAAAAAAAAATATATATATATATATATATATATACTAAAAAATTTAAAAGTATATATTTATTTTAATTATTTGGTATAAGTTATAACTTATAAGTTTATTAAAATAAAAAGAGACAAAGATAAGACAAAAAAAAAAAAAAAAAATCAACAAGACTTTAAAAGATTAAATAATTAAAAAAAATGGTGGGTGATAAAACATTAAAACCAAAGAACTCAAAATTTAAAAGTTAAGAGCAACCGCATCAATGGGTGCATAATAGAAAAAGTTGTGAAATTTACACAAAATTGTTCAAAACTCATCCACATCAGTGCTTGCATACCTTTGCATATATCCACACTTGCGACAGTAACTGTGCATATATGCAATGTTACTGTAGCTTTGCAAATAATTATTTTATTATATTCTCTCTCACACAATCAAACTCTATCCCTTACTCTCTCTTCTTTTTCTTTTTCATCTCACATGCTCTCTCTTCATCTACACAGCCAATCAACCATCTACCCATCACCACTTAACCAATGCGACCCACCACCA